>NC_057803.1:335380717-335390144 GCF_018294505.1 Triticum aestivum
GAAGTGGGGCTCGGCCGGGCCACGTGGCAGCGGCTGGTAGGCTGAGGGGGCGCGGCGGACGTGTCCGGCTAGGCTCCGGACATGTCCGTCGGTGCGGGGATCTGTTTTTTTTTGACTAGGGTTTCGGAGAGGGAGAGAGATCTGAAAACGGAGGGGTGTATATATAGGCATAAGTGGAGCTAGTAGAGTCCAAATGAGGTGCGGTTTTCGGCCACGCGATTGTGATCGAACGCTCTAGGACATGGAGCAGAGTTTGGTGGGTCTTGGGCCAAATTGGAGGGGTGTTGGGCTGCAACACACACGAGGCCTTTTCGGTCCCTCGGTTAACCGTTGGAGTATCAAACGAAGTCCAAATGATACGAAACTTGACAGGCGGTCTACCGGTAGTAAACCAAGGCCGCATGAAAAGTCTCGGTCCAATCCAGAAATGTTTAATCCCAATACACGAAAGAAAGCTAGAATTGACCACCGGAGAAGAACGAAGCGCCGGAATGCAAAACGGACAACGGGGAAAATGCTTGGGTGCATGAGACGAACACGTATGCAAATGCAATGCACATGATGACATGATATGAGATGCATGGAAACGAAAACAACACACGGAGACAAAACCCGAACCCAAGAAAATAAAATAACTTAACGGCGGAAACGGCAAGAGTTGGAGTACAAATTGGGAAAGTTATCTGGGGCGTTACAACACTCCACCACTACGAAAAGATCTCGTCCCAAGATCTAGGACTGAAAGAACACCGGGTACTCAGAACGGAGGTGATCCTCGCGTTCCCAGGTAGCTTCACGGTCGGAATGGTGTGACCACTTGACTTTGAGAAATTTGATTGACTTGTTGCGAGTCTTGCGTTCAGTCTCTTCCAGAATAGCAACTGGGTGCTCACGATAAGAGAGATCTTCTTGGAGCTCAATGTCCTCGAAGTTGACGGTGCGGTCAGGAGTCTTGAAGCACTTTCGAAGCTGAGAGACATGGAACACATCATGAACATTTGCAAAGTTTGAAGGAAGCTCGAGTTGATAGGCGAGGTCGCCTCTCTTGCTGACAATCTTGAAAGGTCCCACGTATCTAGGGGCAAGCTTCCCTTTGATACCGAAGCGACGAGTACCTTTCATAGGAGAGACACGGAGGTAAACATGATCTCCGATCTCAAAAGCCAAATCACGGTGCTTACTATCATAGTAGCTCTTCTGGCGGGATTGGGCTGCTTTGAGGTTATCACGAATGACTTTGCACATTTCTTATGCTTCTGTGATTAAGTCATTACCCAAAAGCTGACGTTCACCGGTTTCAGACCAGTTGAGAGGGGTACGGCACTTCCTGCCATACAGAATTTCAAAAGGGGCCTTGCCCGAACTTGCTTGAAAACTATTATTGTAGGAGAATTCAGCATAAGGAAGACAATCCTCCCACTTCATGCCGAAGGAGATCACACAAGCCCTGAGAATATCTTCAAGAATCTGGTTGACACGCTCGACTTGACCGCTTGTTTGAGGATGGAAAGCAGTGATGAAGCGGATGTTAGTGCCCATGGCCTTCTGCAAAGAATCCCAAAACTTCGAGGTAAAGATGCTGCCACGGTCTGAAGATATCACTTGAGGAATACCGTGCAGAGAGACAATGCGAGAGGTATAGAATTCCGCCAATTGAGCTGCAGTGATCGACTCTTTGATAGGCAGAAAGTGAGCCACTTTGGTGAGCTTGTCGATGACAACAAATATAGCATCATTGCCACACTTGGACTTTGGAAACCCAGTCACGAAGTCCATTTCAATGTGGTCAAACTTCCATTCTGGAATGGCAAGAGGTTGGAGGAGACCTGCTGGCCTTTGGTGTTCTGCCTTCACTCTTCTGCAGACATCACATTCATTCACGAATTGAGCGATCTCGCGCTTCATTCAAGTCCACCAATAAGCTTTCTTGAGGTCCTAATACATCTTCGTACTCCCAGGGTGGATGGAGAGGAGAGAATTGTGAGCCTCATTCGTGATCACTTTACGGAGGTCACCTTTGGGCACAACAATACGATCCTCGAAGAAGAGAGTGTCCTTGTCATCAAGGCGGTAGCACTTGTACTTGGACTGACTCTTGGCAATCCCAATCTTCACCTTTTTCACCATGGCATCAAGAAGCTGGGCTTGGCGAATCTGGTCTTCTAAGGTAGGAGAGACTTGAAGGTTGGCAAGGAAACCTTGAGGAACAACTTGCAGATTAAGCTTGCGGAAAGCTTCACAAAGCTTGGGTTGATAAGGCTTGATAATCAGACTGTTGCAGTAAGCCTTTCTGCTCAAAGCGTCAGCAATCACATTGGCCTTTCCTGGAGTATACTCGATGCTCGGATTATATTCTTGAATCATTTCGACCCATCGAGTTTTCCTGAGGTTGAGATTAGGCTAAGTGAAGATGTACTTGAGACTCTTGTGATCAGTGAAAATGTCCACTTTTCTTCCCAATAGAAGATGTCTCCAAGTCAAAAGAGCATGCACAACTGCCACCAACTCGAGATCATGAGTGGGGTAGTTCTTCTCATTAGGCTTCAACTGGCGAGATGTATAAGCAACAACTTTCTTCTCTTGCATCAATACTGCGCCAAGACCTTGGAGAGAGGCATCACAAAAGACCTCGTACGGCTTGGATTCATCAGGCGGAGTCAGAACTGGAGCAGTGATCAACTTCTCTTTCAAAGCGTTGAAAGCAATATCACACTCCGGAGACCAAACATACTTGACGTGCTTCTGAAGAAGATTTGAGAGAGGCTTCGCGATCTTAGAAAAGTTTTCAACGAATCTTCGGCAATAGCTTGCGAGACCGAGAAAACTGCGGAGTTGCTTCACGTTCTGAGGAGGGTCCCAATTCACAATAGCAGACACCTTCTTAGGATTCACGGAAATGCCCTTGGCAGAGATGATATGACCAAGATATAGAACCTCATCGAGCCAAAATTCACACTTGGAGAACTTGGCGTAGAACTGATGTTCTCTGAGCTTATCAAGAACCAAACGCAAATGCTTGGCATGATCTTCCTTATTCTTCGAGAAAACCAGAATGTCGTCGAGATAGACCAAAACAAAGTCATTGGTGTAGGCGTTGAAGATGAAGTTCATCATGCGGGAGAACGTCGGAGGAGCGTTGGCAAGGCCAAAAGACATGACAGTGTATTCATATGAACCAAAGCTTGTTCTGAAAGCTGTCTTGGGAATATCTTCTTCACGAATGCGAATCTGGTGATAACCCATACGAAGATCAAGCTTGGAGAATACTTGGGCACCTTTGAGTTGTTCGAACAGCTCATTGATGTTGGGAAGTGGGTATTTGTTCTTGATGGTCTTCTTGTTCACTGGACGGTAATCAACACAAAGTCGGTCCGTTCCATCCTTCTTCTTCACAAAAAGAATACCACAACCCCACGGGGAAGAACTAGGCCGGATGAGACCCATTCTTTCTTGCTCATCGAGTTGCTTCTTCAGCTCCTTCAACTCTTCAGGTCCGAGCTTGTAAGGACGTTTGCACACAGTTTCCGTGCCAGGCTCAAGATCAATAACGAATTCAACTGGCCGGTGCGGAGGCATTCCTGGGAGCTCTTCTGGAAAGACGTCTTGATATTCGCAAATGACTGGAATTTGCGAGATGGCATCCAATTCACCCTTCTCATTGAGAGAAAACAGACGGATAGAATTATCCCGAGCGGCAAAGACAATTACATCCTTAGACGAATGAGTCAATTGAATCTGCCTGGCTGCACAATCAAGCTGAGCCTTGTGCTTAGAAAGCCAATCCATCCCGAGAATAAGATCAATATCTGAGTTACCAAGAACCATTGGAGAAGCCAGAAACTTGAAGTCACCCATCAAGATAGAAATATCCGGAACCATCAAACTGGAACTCGGACGCTTAGCTGGAGAGACGACTTGCATAGCTCTAGGTAAAGCCTTAGTACTAAAATTGTTCTCCGATGCAAATGGGAATGACATGAAGGAATGCGATGCCCCAGAGTCAAAAAGTACTTTTGTGGGAATATCATTAACAGGAAGGTTACCCATGATGACATCTGACGAGTCCTCTGCCTGAGCTGCATTCATCATATTGACCTTGGCATGCTTGGGGATATGCTTGACCACAGCTGTACTTGCCGATCTCACAGGAGGAGGAGGAGGAAGACGCCTCTGGTTGAAACACTTGTTGGCATAGTGACCCTTCTGTTGGCTCTTGTTGCACGTGACCTCTGAAAGCGGACAGTGATACGGAGCACTCGATCTTGGAGCTTGAGACGAAGTCTTGTTCTGAAAGCCAGGGTTGGGTGGGTGGGAAGAACCACTGCCACCTTTGCTCTTCTGCTGATACGGCTGACGGAACGGAGGAGGAGGAAGCCAAATCTTCTGCTGCTTGGCCACTTGAGTAGAGGAAGAAGGAGTAACATCTCTGACTCACTTACTGGAAGCATCACACCTCAACTGACCAGCCTCTTGCTTCAGTGCCAAGTTGTAGAACTCATCATACCTCAAGGGCTCAAAGAGAACAAGAGCGAGCTGAGTATCTTCTCTGAGACCACCGCTGAACTGATATATCATGCTCTTCTCATCAGGGACGTCCTGCTTGGCAAAGCGGGCAAGCTTCTGGAACAACTTGTTGTAGTCATAGACAGACAAAGAGCCTTGCTTCAGATTGCGGAATTCCTCACGCTTGCTTTCAATCACGCTCTACGGAATATGATGAGCTCGGAAATCTCGACGGAAATCATCCCAAGTGATAACACGTCCACCTCTGGAATCCTTGTACTGCTGGAACCATTCTGCAGCTTGATCTTTGAGTTGGAAGGAAGCGAACTTGACAAAGTCCTCAGGCCTGACGTTACTGCACTCGAAATGCTTACACAGATCCACAAGCCAATCGTCAGCATCAGTTGCCTCAACACAATTGCTGAAAGTCTTTGGCCCGTTAGCAAGGAACTGGTTGAGTGTAGCAAAGTGACTCTGATTGCTACCTTGATTCCCTTGACTGCCTTGATTGCGCTCTTGAAGAATTTGCATGATCAGCCGTGTGTTTGCATTGGTTGTGGCCATCACAGCTTGCCATGCCTCTGGAGGAGGTGGAGGCGGTGGCGGATCAGGATTCGGAGTCGTGCGTGTTGGAGGAGCCATCCTGAAGAGGTTGACCACCATTAGCACATTGACAGATAAATATTGAAGCTGAATCCAACGGAATGAAAATTGCAACATATAGTCTTCACATCCGAACAAAATGAACGAATGCATTCCTCTTGAAATGGTCACATATCCATAAATTGCGAAGCCACATAGAATTAAGGTAGAGAAATAAATCAACAAGGTACGGATCAAGAACGAATAATCGGTAAGAAATCCCAATCTCAAACCAATATCCGTGGAAGAAGAACTAGAGCTACTAGAATTCCCACCTATGAAACTCCCGAACTTTTCCGGTTATGCAATCAGGTGTTGGGGATACAGGGGATGCATAATATCTCACCCAAACTAGCAAATCCTACATCCAGCTGTATCCATCCTTCAACACATAACCAAGAAACCTTCGGAAACCATCTACCTCAACCTTCGAAAAGCATCCGTTATACAAGTTATGGCGATACTCCCGAACTCCCGCCCCAGTACTGGGTGGCGTCGAGGTTATCTCACCAACGAACTACATAAAAGAGATTTTCGATGTCGGCGAACATATCTCAAGTATTTCAGAATTGCAACGATAAAATTATGATGACAACACCTCAGAGCTCAACTCCCCGGGACACTTCCACTAAACCCCTGACAGGAGGCACCAAGACAATGTTCTCATCATAAGCCATCGGAACGATTCCAAGATACTCGCGTGATCCTAAATTTTTTTTAGTGAAATTTGAGAAGAGAAGAGTGAAAACTCTATGTCAGGATGCCTTACCAGAGCGATGAGGAGACTGGGAAGTAAAAAAGAATTCCTAAGCTCTCTGATATATAATTCCTAAGTGACTCAAAACATTTTTCTAGACACAACTCGGCTGCTAAAAACGATCAAGCAATGGGGCTCCTAAGGTCGGGGAAGGCTCTGATTACCAACTTGTAACACCCTCGATGCGACTATAGCTCCCACGTGTCGAGGCACGATTTAGAGACATAATCGCATTGAAGGCATATGTCGCAAGTTAGGCAATCTTCACAACATCCCATGTAATATGAATAATGAAGGGAAGAACATAGTTGGCTTACACTCGCCACGTCACATCAAAGTACAAAAATAACATTACATCATCCAAAACACTCATGGCCCGACTATGGTGCCAAAATAGAAGAAAAACCAACATGCGACAACGGTCCCAATCACCCCCAACTGGGCACCACTACTGATCATCGGGAAAGGAAACGTAGTAACGCTGAGAGTCCTCGTCGAACTCCCACTTGAGCTCGTACTCGTCACCTGGAGCGGAATCACCTGGACCTGCATCTGGAGTTATAGTATCTGTGAGCCACATGGACTCAGCAATCTCGCACCCTCGCGATCAAGACTATTTAAGCTTTTAGGAATGGTAAGGCATAATATATGTGGAGCTGCAGCAAGCGACTAGCATATATGGTGGCTATCTTATTCGCAAAAGAGAGCGAGAAGAGGAGGCAAAGCACGAGCGAGAAACTAGAGAGCAACCTGCGCAAGCATAACTCCAACATCGTGTCCACTTCCCGGACTCCGCCGAGAAGAGGCCATCACGGTAACACACTCAGTTGATTCGTTTTAATTAATTAAGGTTCAAGTTATCTACAACCGGACATTAACAAATTCCCATCTGCCCATAACCACGGTCACGGCTTTCGAAAGTTCAATCCCTGCAGGGGAGTCCCAACTTAGCCCATGACAAGCTCTCACGGTCAACGAAGTAATAGACCTCCTCCCAAGACGTTCCGATCAGACTCGGTATCTCGGTAACTCAAGACACTTCGACAGGTTAAAACAAGACCAGCAACACCGCCCGAATGTGCCGACAAATCCCGATAGGAGCTGCACATATCTCTTTCTCAGGGCACACTCAGATGAGACTAGCTACGAGTAAAACCAACCCTCAAGTTTCCCCGAGGTGGCCCCGCAGGCAGCTCAGTTCGGACCAACACTCAGAGGGAGCACTGGCCCGGGGGGGGGGGGGTTTAAAATTAAGATGACCCTTGAGTCTGCAGAACCCAAGGGAAAGAAAAGGCTAGGTGGCAAATGGTAAAACCAAGGTTGGGCATTGCTGGAAAAGCTTTAATCAAGGCAAACTATCAAGGGGTTCCCATTATAACCCAACCGCGTAAGCAACGCAAAATCCGGGAACATAACACCGATATGACGGAAACTAGGGCGGCAAGAGTGGAACAATACACTAGGCGAGAGGCCGAGCCTTCCACCCTTTACCAAGTATATAGATGCATTAAGATAACATAGCAATATAATGATATCCCAACAAGTAGGTAAATGTTCCAACAAGGAACGGCCTCCAATCTTCACCTGCAACTAGCAACGCTATAAGAGGGGTTGAGCAAAGCGGTAACATAGCCAATCAACGGTTTGCTAGGACAAGGTGGGTTAGAGGTTTGACATGGCAATTGGGAGGCTGACAAGCAAATGGTAGGCATTGTAGCATTGGCATAGCAAAGAGCGAGCAAACTAGCATAGCAAAGATAGTAGTGATTTCAAGGGTATGATCATCTTGCCTGCACAGTTGTCAGAGTTGACTGGATCCTCAAAAGCAAACTCAACGGGATCCTCGGTAGCGAACTCGTCTCCCGGCTCTACCCAACAAGACAAACAAGCAACAAGGATACAATCAACCACGTGCAAGACCAAGCAATATGATGAAATGACGATATACTATGCGGGATGCGATGCGGGATACAAAATGCAAGATATAACAGGAAATGCATGAACCTGGCCTCAACTTGGAATTCCAAGTGTGCCACTGGAGAGATGAGATGAAATCGCTTGAAAACGATATAAAGATCATCGGAATCGGAGTTACGGTTTGGAAATGGCAAGCGTTTCAAAAATGACACCGGTCTGCGATTTACAGCAAGTAGGCATCTAAACGCAATGAAATGAACATGCTAAAGCCACCAAACATGACAACAAAATACTTGGCAGGGATGCACACAAGATGCTTAACAAAAGACTAGCAGTGAGCCACGGCCAATTCATACATTATGAGGTTCAAACAAGTATGGCAAAAACGCAAATGCAAAACAGATTCCACACAGTGAAATTAACACTTGTGTGAAATTTCAGATCACGAAGCCCTCTTCGGAGCAGCAAAACAGCATGATACATGACCTGATTAAGACAAGTAAGAACATGGCATGGAGCTACTCAACAAGCTTAACAAAAGTCCCAAAGTGACCTGGGGCCAAAAGGGTTCATAAAATATACTAACGGGCACACGAACATAGCAAAAACATAATCAGTTTTCAGACTCAGTGAAAACTGAGACATGCTGAAACATAACTCACGAAGGCATGTAAACGAGCTCGATGACTCACCACGGTGCAAGTCATGGCAAGGCAAGCATACATCCGTTAAGAAGGCACAAAATACAAGCTAGACATGGCAAGAACAATGGCATAGCATGCACGGATGAACTACAACAGCATCGGCAAAATCGCAAACGAGTTGACGATCTGCCCAGATTCACCATGAAGCAAAAGTAGAGCTCGATTGACTCAAGCTAGGGTGCTCCATAATTGCAAACAAAGACATCGATGGATAGAGCATAACATGATTAATGAAACTCCCTTACTGATCATCCTCAAAAGAGGCACGGATCACTAGGAAACAAGCTGAACATATGGCATCATGAACTAAATAATCCCAGACTTAGTGAAAACTACTAAGTCTCTGAAAACAGATTTACCGGGTTCCTCACTTTGCAAGCTTGCACAAGTCACCACACACATCCTAAAAATGCATGGGTTGCACCTCTGGAAAGAAGACAAAATCCTTAACAAAACATATGAAGGAGTCACAGGCATATCATGCACACAATAATCATGGCAAAAATGACAAAAGTCTAAGATGAACTAGCAGATCTGACTATTAACTCACGAAGCCTCCTTCTAACAGCATTTTGGGCATCAATATGAACTCAAATGAAAATGATGCAATGGAATGAAATAATGTACTCATCGAGATGAACATTTTGATATACTATATGTCCAAATCGGAGCTACGAATGCGGAGATACGGCAAGTCAAATTAGGCATAAAAAATTAGGGGAGAGGGAGAAGAAGTCAACCGGCTAGGGTTCCTCGCGGTGCGCGAACCGAGGCCAGATCTGAGCTCGCCGGAGTTCGTGCTCCTGTTCACCAGAATCGGACGAAGCTCGCCGGAGAGAGGGGGGCCGAGGCCGGGGCACGGCGGCGGGGAGGAACGGCGGCGAGGTGGGCGCCGGCCTCTGGG
>NC_057803.1:335390468-335481721 GCF_018294505.1 Triticum aestivum
CCGGGCGGCGGGGCGAGCCGGCTGGGCCGCGGGGGCCCTGCGTGGGCTCGGGCGGGCCTCGGGCGGCGGCGGCGAAGTGGGGCTCGCCCGGGCCACATGGCAGCGGCTGGTAGGCTGAGGGGGCGCGGCGGACGTGTCCGGCTAGGCTCCGGACATGTCCGTCGGTTCGGGGATCTGTTTTTTTACTAGGGTTTCGGAGAGGGAGAGAGATCCGAAAACGGAGGGTTGTATATATAGGCATAAGTGGAGCTAGGAGAGTCCAAATGAGGTGCGGTTTTCGGCCACGCGATCGTGATCGAACGCTCTAGGACATGGAGCAGAGTTTGGTGGGTTTTGGGACAAATTGGAGGGGTGTTGGGCTGCAACGCACACGAGGCCTTTTCGGTCCCTCGGTTAACCGTTGGAGTATCAAACGAAGTCCAAATGATACGAAACTTGACAGGCGGTCTACCGGTAGTAAACCAAGGCCGCATGAAAAGTCTCGGTCCAATCCGGAAATGTTTAATCCCCACACACGAAAGAAAGCTAGTATTGACCACCGGAGAAGAACGAAGCGCCGAAATGCAAAACGGACAACGGGGAAAATGCTCGGGTGCATGAGACGAACACGTATGCAAATGCAATGCACATGATGACATGATATGAGATGCATGAAAACAAAAACAACACATGGAGACAAAACCCGAACCCGAGAAAATAAAATAACTTAACGCCGAAAACGGCAAGAGTTGGAGTACAAATTGGGAAAGTTATCTGGGGCGTTACAAATTCCTCCACCAAACAACCCGGCGTCCTCTGCAAAGGGGCCATGAGCCGGGGCTTGATACCTCTCAAAATTTCTTGATTGTCTCTTTCAGCTTGGCCATTGGATTGGGGTGAGCCACTGATGATACATCAAGACGAATATGCTCTCGTTGACAAAATTATTTCATAGCACCCTTGGACAGATTAGTGCCATTATCAGTTATAATGCTACAAGGAAAGCCAAACCGGAAATCACCTTTTTGATGAACTGAACCATTGTTGCCGCGTCACACTTACTGACCGGCTTTGCCTCAACCCACTTTGTGAATTTGTCAACCGCCACCAATAGGTGAGTCCTATTGTCTTTGGACCTTTTAAAAGGTCCAACCATATCTAGCCCCTAGACTGCAAACGGCCAGGTAATTGGAATCATCCACAATTCTTGAGCCGGCACATGACCTCGTCTTGAAAGTTTCTGACAACCATCACATTTACTGACCCACTCCTCCGCATCAACATGAGCCGTCAGCCAATAAAACCCATGTCGGAAAGCCTTGGCTATAAGAGACTTAGAGTGGACATGATGACCACAATCTCCTTCATGAATCTCTCGTAGGATCTCACGGCCCTCTTCAGGAGAAACACAATGTTGAAACGCCCCTGAGACACTGAAGTGATGCAACTCTCCATTGACAATAGTCATTGACTTAGATCACCGGGTTATCTGCCTGGCTAAAGTTTCATCTTCAGGTAACTCGCCCCGGTGTCAAATAAGCCAAATATGGAACTGTCCAGTCATGAATAGCATGAAGATCCGCCACCAATTGTGCCTCCGGGTCAGGAATAGCAAGATCTTCCTCCGTAGGAAATTTGACTAAAGGGCTATGCAGAATATCAAGGAAAATGTTAGGTGGCACCGGCTTATGCTAGGACCCTAACCGACTCAAAGCATAAACCGCCTCATTCTTGCTGCGATCCACATCTTCCACTTGATAACCTTTGAAATGACCAGCAATAGCATCAACCTCGCGGCGATAAGCCGCCATGAGTGGGTCCTTAGAATCCCAAGTGCCTGAAACTTGCTGAGGCACCAAATCTGAGTCACCAAAACCCCTCACCCGCTTAGATTCATCTCTTTAGCCAGCCAAAGACCGTGGAGTAAGGGTTCATACTCAGTTGCATTGTTAGTACAAGGGACCATCAACCTTAAAACATAACAAAATTTATCACCTCGTGGGGAAGTCAAAACAACTCCAGCCCCCGTGCCCTCCAACTGCCTGGATCCATCAAAGTGAATAGTCCAATATGTGCTATCTGGCTTCTCCTTTGGCATCTGCAGCTCAGTCCAGTCATTGATAAAATCCACAAGTGCTTGAGACTTGATAATCGTCCGAGGCATAACTTCAAACCATGGGGTCCAAGCTCAATGGCCCATTTAGCTACCCGACATATGGCCTCTCTGTTCTGAATAATATCCCCTAAAGGAGCAAAACTAACTACAGTGATGGGATGACCCAGGAAATATTGCTTGAGCTTTCGACTAGCCATGAACGCCCCATATACCAGCTTCTGCCAATGCAGATATCTCTGCTTGGACTCAATGAGCACCTCACTGATGTAATAAATGGCCGCTGAACCAGATATTCCTTGCCTGATTCCTTCCTTTCCAAAACAATTGCCACACTTACAGCTCAGCTATTGGCAGCCACATATAACAATAAGGGCTCTTTATGAATAGGAGCAGCAAGGATCGGCGGCTCGGCTAACTATTTCTTCAAGGCTTCAAACGCCAGCAGCATCGCTCCAGATAAAGTGATCCGTTTTCTTCATCATTTGGTATAGAGGAATAACTTTTTCTCCCAACCGGCTTATGAACCGGCTTAAGGCTGCAATACAACCCGCCAGACGCGGAACATCATTAATACACGCCAGTTTAGCCAGGGAAGTGATAGCCTTGATTTTATCTGGGTTAGCTTCAATGCCCCGTTCAGAAACCAAAAAGCCCAAGAGCTTGCCTGCTGGTACACCAAAGACACACTTGGCCGGGTTAAGCATCACCTTGTAGATCTAGAGATTGTCAAAGGTCTCTTTCAAATCATCTATCAAGGTTTCCTTTTTCCTGGATTTCACAACAATATCATCCACATAAGCATGTACATTCCGTCCAATATGATCATAAATGCAATTTTGAACACACCGTTGGTAAGTCGCCTGGGCACTCTTGAGCCCAAAAGGCATAGACACATACAGAAGGCTCCAAAGGGAGTGATAAAGGTTATCTTCTCCTGATCCTTAACTGCCATCTTGATCTGATGATACCCAGAATAAGCATCCAAAAAACTCAAACGCTCACAACTCGCCATAGCATCAATAATCTCATCAATACGAGGGAGAGCAAAAGGATCAGCTGGGCAAGCCTTATTAAGGTCTGTGTAGTCCACACACATGCGCCAAGTACCATTTTTCTTAAGCACCAGCATCGGGTTAGCCATCCATTCAGGATGAAAAACTTCAACAATGAAGCCAACTGCCAAGAGTCGGGCCACTTCTTTACCAATGGCCTTACGCCTCTCTTCATTAAAGCGACGAAGGAATTGCTTGACCGGTTTAAATTTTGGATCAATATTGAGAGTGTGCTCATCAAGTTCCCTCGGTACACCTGGCATGTCTGAAGGTTTCCATGCGAAGATGTCCCGATTCTCACAGATGAACTCAATGAGCGTGCTTTCCTATTTCGGATCCAGATTAGCACTGGTAGTAAACTGTTTAGATGAATCGCCAGGAACGAAATCCACCAGCTTAGTTTTATCTGCCGACATAAAATTCAACAGAGGGTCATGCTCTGTGGTTGGCTTCTTCAAAGGTGTCATATCCGCCTGGTCAATATTATCTTTGTAAAACTTCAACTCTTCTGTTGCACAAACAGACTCAGTGATAAACCACAAGTATAGGGGATCACAATAGTTTTCAAGGTAGAGTATTCAACCCAAATTTATAGATTCGACACAAGGGGAGCCAAAGAATATTTGAAGGTATTGGCAGCTGAGTTGTTAGTTCAAACACTCCTGGAGATTAATTATCTGCAGCAATATGATGAGTAGCAAAGTAGTTTGAGAGTTTTGATCGTAGTGACAGTAGAAATGGTAACAGTACCAGTGATATCAGTAATTTGTAGCAAGTGTAACAGTGATCATAGCAGTAGTAACTTAGCAAAAACAATAAGGATAAATTCGTAGGCATTGGATCGGTGACTTGTTGGATGATATTCATCATGAGACAGTTATAACCTAGGGCGATACGGCACTAGCTCCAGTTCATCGATATAATGTAGGCATGTATTCCATAAATAGTCATACATGCTTTATTAAAATAACTTGCATGACATCTTTTGTCCTACCCTCCCGTGGCAGTGGGGTCCATATTGGAAACTATGGGATATTAAGGCCTCCTTTTAATAGAGAACCGGAACAAAGCATTAACACATAGTGAATACATGAACTCCTCAAACTACGATCATCACCGGGAGTGGGCCCGGTTGTTGTTACTCGGGGGTTGCTGGATCATAATCGTAGTAGGTGACTATAACTTGCAGGATCGAATCTAAAACATGGATATAATGATGAATTCATAAACGGTTCAGATCTGAAATCATGGCACCCGGGCCCAAAGTGACAAGCATTAAGCATGGCAAAGTCATAGCAACATCAATCTAAGAACATAGTGGATACTAGGGATCAGGCCCTAACAAAACTAACTCGATTACATGATGAATCTCATCCAACTCCTCACCGACCAGCGAGCCTACAAAGGAATTACTCACTCCCGGTGGGGAGCATCATGGAATTGGCGATGGAGAAAGGTTGGTGATGACGAAGAGCGAAGATCCCCCTCTCCGGAGCCCCAAACAGACTCCAGATCTGCCCTCCCGAGAAAGAACAGGGCTTGGCGGCGGCTCCGTCTTATGGATCAGGATAATTCTTTCTCCCTGATATTTTGTGGAATAACGTGAATTTATAGTATCAGGGGGCTCATCAACGGCGCCACCAGGTGGGTACAACCCACCTGGGTGCGCCCCAGGAGAGGGGGCACGCCCTGGTGGGTTGTGCCCACCCAAGGGCCCCTCTTCGGTGGGTCTTGGCTCCAAAAATTCTTATTATTGGTATAAAATATCCTCAAAAAGTTTCATTCCATTCCAAGAACTTTTATTTCTGCACAAAAACAACACCATGGTAGTTCTGCCGAAAACAGCGTCAGTCCGGGGTTAGTTTCATTCAAATCATGCAAATTAGAGTCCGAAACAAGAGGAAAAGCGTGAGAAAAAGAAGATACGTTGGAGACGTATCAACTCCCCCAAGCTTAAACCTTTGCTTGTCCTCAAGCAATTCAGTTGATAAACTGAAAGTGAGAAAGAAAAACTTTTATGAACTCTTTTGCTCTTGTTTACATAAATAAGTTTAACCAGCACCCTAGTTTTCAGCCAACATTATAACTAACCATGTCAACAATAACTCTTAATGATTATAATGATTCATATCAATGACATAATCAACTAGCGAGCAATAATAAAATATCTCAAACAGCAACACGTTGTCAAAACAACCATGATATAATATGACAATAATGGTATCTCGCTACCCCTTTCTGAGACCGCAAAACATAAATGCAGAGCACCTCAGAAGTTCAAGCAGCGACTAAACATTGTAATTCATGGTAGAAAAGATCCAGTCATGATGCACCCAATATTAGCTATACACAATGCATAAATCATGACCGTTGTGCTCTACACAATTTTTGGAGCTTGTTTATAGAAGGTGATGACACAACATAAAAGTAAATAGATAGTCCGTTTGCAGAGGGAAACAATGATTTGCAGAGGTGCCAGAGCTCAATTTTTAAAACAGAGATAAATCATATTTTGAGACATGCATCCTTCTTATTCACTTCACGACCATCAGTTGTCAACATCTTCCATGCTAAGCACGCTCGTGGCGGTTCCCAAGTGGAAAGTAAAGATTTTGGCTCCATTGGGAGTTTTTGTTTAATTATGTAAGAGATGAACTCTTTTTTGTATTTTGAAGTTTGGGACTGGGTATCCCTATTACCGCCCATTTCCTCATGTGATGGCGTGAATAAACACTCAACCTGAAGATAACATGCTTAGCACGGAAGATATCGACCACCTCCTGTCGTTCCATGAACGATCTAGGCACACAAAATGGATAATTTTATAGAAGTTTTTAGAGGTGGCACATGCAAATTTACTTAGGACGGCAGGGTAATACCGTATATAGGTAGGTATGGTGGACTCATCTCGAATAACTTTGGGTTCAAGGTTTTTGATGTACAAGCATAATTCCCACTTAGTACAGGCGAAGGCTAGCAATTTAAGATTGGAAGCGGCCATCTAGAGAGCAATAACGATCATAACCAGGCATTATGCGTAAGTAACATTGGACACTAGCATGAGTACGATATGAACACCATGAACATAAATATTATAGAGGCTATGTTGGTTTTCATTCAACTACATGCATGAACATGTACGACGTCAAGCCACTTGAACATTCAGAGGAGGATACCATATCATCATACTACATCGCAATCATTTTAACGCTATGTTGATATCCAAGATAAATCATTATTAACTCCCAGCTACTTATGCATGGCATGAGAAACTATAATCTCTAATTGTCATTGCAAACATGTTTAATCATAATGGGCTGAAGCATGGGCACTTGGTTAAACATATTTACACAGACAGGACAAGTCGAGTTCATACCAGTTTCTCTTTGCCATGAGCAGTTCATCAAATGTCATCATTATTGCCTTTCACTTGCACGACCGAATGATATGAAAATAATAATAGTGCAAGTGTGCCATGGACTAAGCTGGAATCTGCAAAACATTTTATTCAACAGGAGAAGACAAGGTAAAATGGGCTCTCATTAGTTCAACAGTTATTTATATGAGAGCCACTCAACATTTTCATCATGGTCTTCTCCTCGGTACAACTCGAATAAAAAGAAAAGAAATTCAGAGAAACACAATGAAATATTTTTGGAATTTTTGGTTTTCTTGAACAAGCAAATAAAAAGAAAAAACAAGAAAAACTATTTACAGGGGAAAGCTCCCAACAAGCAAAAGAAGAACAAGGAAATCTTTTTGGATTTTCTTTTTAGTGCTAATACTAAGCATGTATCGATCTGACCCCAAACAGTCAAATCTCCATGCATAAGTGTCATCCCTGGATCGGTAATGCTGACACACACAATACCTCGAAGGATTTATAACAGAGTAGCAATCACACACTTATTACATCGATAGTCTCAAGAGAGAACTTAATACAATAATATGGCTTAAGGCCATCTAAATAAGATAAGATTAGAAGGCTTGGAAGATAAAGTGAGTCCATCAACTCCAACAGCATAGCTGAGTGCACGACAAACGACCTAGCGCACCTTACTCTTCGTCTAAAAAGTCTGCAACATGATATGTTGCAGCCCGAAATGGGTCAGCACATGGAATATGCTAGCAAGATAACAGAATAGAGCAATGAATAAGTAAATGCTATCATTACATGCATATCTGGCTGGTGGAGGCTCTATGGTTATAATGTTTTTGCGAAAAGCCATTTTTTCCCTACAACAAAGGAATATATTTTGTTTAACTATCATGGTAGTTGATAAACATTGAGAATGGTAACCCCATCTCAATCCTAATTAAACAGTAGTTAACAACCAAACAAATTAATTTAGAGTGATGAGATCAACATGATGATTCAAGAACCAGATACTCAAGATGTCCATAACCGGGGACATGGCTAACCATGATTAGTTTGTACAATCTGCAGAGGTTTGCGCACTTTTCCCCACAAGACTCGATCTCCTCCGTTGGATTTCTCGCACTACAGGGTGTTTGGGAAACGGATGACCGCGACACAGTCTTTCAGAAACATTAACTCTTTACTCTGGGTGGATAGTTACACCTACTTTCCCCTACATGTGCTAGCCCACCACTGAAAATAGGTCATGCAACATACTCAACTATGCTAGAGCCCATAATAGCTTGTGGCTGCACACGTAAGTTCCTAGTATGAATAATCTTATGATCCCTTTGAGCCCGGTTGGTGAACCAAAGGACAACATTGGTATATCCCCAGGTGTCCGCGACCAATCCACCCAGATGTGTATTTAAGTAGCCACCTTAAGTTAACCATTAATTAACAATCTCATATCTATCATGGATCACTCAAATCAAACCACGTCTACCAGCATAGCATGGCAATCTAAGCATAACGTAGAAGTAACTCCCAAGGGTTTGATAATAAAAGGGCAATAGGTTCTACCTCATCATCTACTTCCCAAACCCACATGTTAAATGATCCTACTCATGCAATGTTTGAGGATTGTAACTAATGCTTAAAAACTGGGTAATAAAGGGGTATGATCAAAGTGTTACTTGCCATGCTGACGATCTGCAAACCCTAGAGACTCGTAGTAGCATGCTTCGCACTCCGGGTATTCTATCGCAAACAAACAATAGCATACATAAGCACTCAAGCATAGATGCAAGGGTAAAATTCAAATAAGAAGATCCAATCTGAAAGTTCAACTGAAGGCCTTCGATTTGCAAAAAGAATCGATCAAACCGAAGCTATGGAACTGAAACTATGATCAAAAGAACTTCGAATTCAAATCTGCTTGAAACCAAATTTTAAATTGTCAAAACCATGTTCAAGTTTTTTAACCGGAAAGAGGGGCTCGAGGCCAAGATTTTGGCATTGGTTTCACGGGATATGGACAAACGGTTAAAAAGTTGCGAGGGTTTGAAGATCAGGGGCTAATTTGCGATTAAAATAATCATGGATAGGTCCCTGGCCGAAAAATAAAATAATAGAAAGACTACGGCGCGAACATCCTCTAACAGAGGTAAATGAATAGATTTTTTGTTAAACCAAACTAACGAACGAATGTTCATAAAATAACCCTAACCAAAGAAAACCAAGAAAAATAAAAAAACCAAACGGTTTTATACCTAAACCGAAAAAACGGCGGCGATGACAAGGTCAACGGCGGCAGCGAGACGGCGCGATCCGGTGGGCGGGGCGGCGGCTCTGGCGCGCGGGTGGCTCGGCGAGGCAACGGGGTCGGAGCAGGGTGGCGATTGCCCGGCGACGGAGCAGCAGCAGCGCAGCGGCGGGCTGCGGCGGCGGGGCGCGGTGTGGTGGTGCGGGGCAGTGTGGGGGACGAGGGGCGGCGGCAGATGGGGTTTTAAACGGGCCCGGAGGGGTGGTGGCTTGGGGCAGGGGGCGACGAGGCGGCTCGGAGCCGGACTCCGTGCGGAGTCCGCCACGGGCACGGGTGTGGTCGGCTGGGAAGGCGGCGCGCAGCGGGCCGGCTGTGCCTTTGGCCCAGTTCGGTCCGAGAATTTTTTTTAAAATAAATTCTGCCGAAAAGGAAAAATCCTAAATAAATATAAAAAAATTCAAAAAATGCCAAAAACAATTTTCACTGTCTAAATAAAATATATAGAACATAGTGAACATTTTTCTGGCCTAAAATGCAAATTTTGAAAATAATGCATATTTTTCTAATTCAAATAAAATAGCAATAAAATCCAAATAAATTATTTATTTTATTTTAATATTTTTCCTCCAATATTTCTATTTATTTTGGAGAAGTCCTTTTATCTCCTCTCATTTATTTTGATATTGAAAATATTTGGCAAAAAATTAATTAAAACCAAAATGATCCTCTTTTCAAAATTTGAGAAAAATTCAAATATGAAAATAGTGAAATCCCCAACTCTCTCCGTGGGTCCTTGAGTTGCCTAGGATTTCTAGGATCAACCCAAAAATGCAAATGAAATGCAAATAAAACATTATATGCATATGATGACCTATGTGTAACATCCAAATTGAAAATTTGGGATGTTATAAAACCTACCCCCCTTAAGATGAATCTCGCCCTCGAGATTTGGGTTGGCTAGAAAATAGGTGTGGGTGGTCTTTCCGTACGTCTTCCTCTCGCTCCCACGTGGCTTCCTCCTCAGTATGGTGGCTCCACTGAACTTTGCAGAACTTCATAACCTTGCTGCGTGTAACACGGCTGGCAAACTCGAGAATCTTGACCGGTTTCTCCTCGTAAGTCAAATCACTATCCAACTGTATTGCTTCCAGGGGCACTGTATCTCTCAGAGGAATATCAGCCATCTCAGCATGGCACTTCTTCAACTAGCAAACGTGAAACACATCATGAACTCCTGACAGTCCTTCGGGTAACTCCAACTTGTAGGCCACTTCTCCCATATGTTCCAAAACTTGGTATGGTCCTACAAATCTCGGTGCTAACTTTCCTTTAACTCCAAAACGTTTAACTCCTCAGAGGGGTGACACACGAAGATATGTTGTGTCTCCGATTTCGTAAACTACCTCCTTGCGTTTTGAGTCTCCATAACTCTTCTTCCTGCACTGAGCTGCCTTTAGTCTATCGCGAATCATCTTAACCTTCTCTTCGGACTCTTTAATAAAATCTGGTCCAAACAACTGTCGGTCTCCAACTTCATCCCACATCAACGGTGTCCTGCACCTTCTTCCATACAAAGCTTCGAAAGGTGCCATCTTCAAACTGGCTTGGTAGCTATTGTTGTATGAGAACTCCGCGTAGGGAAAATTATCATCCCAACTAGATCCATAATCTAGCGCACAAGCTCTCAACATGTCCTCCAGAATATGATTGACTCTCTCGGTCTGTCCATCTGTCTGCGGATGAAAAGTTGTACTAAACTCTAGTCTGGTTCCCAAAGTCTGGTGCAGCTGGTGCTAGAACTTTGAAGTAAGCTGTGTCCCTCTATCTGATAAGATGGTCCTTGGAACTCCATGCAGACATACGATCCTGGTCATATATATCTTGTCCAACTTTGCACTTGAATAGGTCGTTTTCACTGGGATAAAGTGAGCTACTTTGGTCAAACGATTCACTACTACCCAGATTAAATCATATCCCGATCGGGTCCTGGGTAATCCGGTGATGAAATCCATGCCAAGCTTATCCCACTTCCATTCGGGTATCAGCATAGGCTGCAGTAATCTTTTTAGCTTCTTATGTTCTGCCTTCACTTTCTAACATACATCACATACGGCTACATACTCAGCAATATCTTTCTTCATACCGGTCCACCATAAACGCTCCTTCAAATCCAAATACACCTTGGTGTTTCCAGGGTGTATCGAGTATGGCAAGTCATGAGCTTCCTGAAGTATTAACTTCCTGATCTCTACATTATTGGGTACATAAACGTGGTCCTCAAACCATAATGTGTCGCGCTCATCCTCACGAAAATCCTGGGCTTTTCCTTTGCTCATTTTCTCCTTTATCTCAGCAATCTCCTTGTCATCCTTCTGAGCTTCTCGAATCTTTCCCAATAATGTTGGCTGAACTTCCATTGCTGCGACAAAACCTCTAGGGACTATCTCCAAATGAAGCTCCCTGAGATTTTCAGCTAACTCCTGCGGAAATCCCCCGCTTACAAGGGTATTGGCATAACTCTTTCGGCTCAAAGCGTCTGCTACGACATTGGCCTTACCTGGATGATAGTGCAACTTCATATCATAATCCTTTATAAGCTCCAACCATCTTCTTTGCCTGAGATTCAGTTCCTTCTGTGTGAAAATGTACTTCAAACTCTTATGATCCGTGTACACATCACATCGATTTCCAATAAGAAAGTGTCTCCAAGTCTTGAGTGTATGCACTACGGCTGCTAACTCCAAATCATGCATAGCATAATTCAACTCATGCGGTCAAAGATGACGTGAGGCATATGAAACCACTCTTCCATCTTGCATAAGTACACCTCCAAGTCCTAGGCGAGAAGCATCGCAATACACTTGGAAATCCTTACGTATATCCGACAGAATCAACACTGGGGCTGTAACCAAATGTTTCTTCGGCTCCTGAAAACTTGCCTCACATTCATCTGTCCATTTGAACTTGGTGTCCTTCTTCAACAACTTCGTCATAGGCTTTGCAATCTTAGAAAAATTCTCAATGAATCTCCGGTAATAGCCCGCGAGTCCAAGAAAACTGCGGATCTCTCCTACTAAGGTGGGTACTATCCAATCAGTGACTGACTGAACCTTGGTGGTGTCTACTGCTATACCCTCTCCTGATATAATATGTCCAAGGAATCCAACTTCCTTCAACTTACTCACATTTTCTGAACTTGGCCTATAGTTGATGTTCCCTGAGCTTCCCGAGAACTAAACGCAAATGCTCCTTGTGTCCCTCTTCATTCTTCGAGTATACCAAAATATCATCAATGAACACCACTACAAACTTATCCAAAAACTCCATAAACACCTTATTCATCATACTCATGAAAAAGGCTGGGGCATTAGTCAATCCAAATGACATGATCGTATACTCATATAGCCCGTACCTTGTGGTGAAGGTTGTCTTAGGTATATCCTGTTCTCGGATCTTTAGCTGGTGCTATCCTGATAGCAGATCAATCTTGGAGAATACTTTATCTCCTTGTAGCTCGTCAAACAAATCATTGATCATCGGCAGTGGGTACTTGTTCTTGAACGTTACTTCATTCAATGCACGATAATCAACAACCACTCTCAAAGATCCATCTTTGTTCTCTACCAAGAGCACTGGGGCTCCCCATGGTGATGAACTTCGTCGAATGTATCCTTTCTCTAACAAATCCTTAATCTGCTTCTTAATCTCCTCCAGATCGTTTGTGGGCATCCGGTATGGTCTCTTCGATATTGGTCCGGTGCCTGGCAACATCTCTATCAAAAACTAAATGTCTCGATCTGGCGGCATGCCTGGTAATTCCTCTGGAAATACATCCGGGTAATCCTTCACAACAGGCACTTCCTCTTGAACAACTCCTGAGAGGGAATTTACTTGGGTCCTCCTAGGTGCATGCCTAGATACATACTTAATCATTTTTCCCTCCGGGGTGGTGAGCAGAATTGACTTACTGGCACAATCGATGTTTCCTCCATACATCGATAGCCAATCCATGCCTAGTATCACATCCAATCCTTGTGACTCCAAAATTATTAGGTCCGAGGGAAAAACATGCCTACCTATGGTCAAGGGCATCTGGAAACATCCTTGGCTTGCCATATACTCCGCTCCTGGCGAGCTTACTAACATAGGTGTCCAAAGAACTTTATTGGGCAACTTATACTTATCCACAAATCCCCTTGATATGTATGAATGCGATGCACCAGTATCAAAAAGAACGATTGCAGTAAATGACTTAACCAAAAACTTACCTATAACTGCATCTGGCTGCTCTTCAACCTCCTCCATGTTCACGTGGTTCACTTGTCCCCTGTTGAAAGGGTTGGGCTTCTTCCCAGAGCTTCCATTGCCATTTTCATTCTTTTCTTCAGAACACTCATGGGCATAGTGTCGAGTCTTGACGCACATGAAACAAATAATGTGACTTTGGTCCTTCTTGGCGGGTGTGGCTGGGTTAGAGCGGTTCTGATTGCTTCCTGCTCCATTCACATCTCCATTCTTGCAGCCCTTGTGGTTATGCGAACTTCCTCTATTGTGTGTGTGGCCTCCATGGTTATGGCTATATCCTCCCGAGTTCAGGGTAAAATGAGGCTTCTGCTGAGCTCCTGAATTGTACTTCCCTTGTCCATACTTCCTTTTGCGGCTCTCAATTTGTTTTTTGACTATGTACTGCAAGAAGGTTACATAATTACAGTGTTCTAGAAAACAAAGAAAAAAAGATACCTACAAGGAATGTGGAAGAGGCCTATGAGAGAGAGGCTATCCAGGATACTAAGCTATCCTTATATTTACATTTGATTCTATGAGCTAATAGGGAAATATCATGTATGAAATTTCTCCTCCAAGAAATGAAGGTAGGTCTCTCATTTCTAAAGATTTTCCCATTCCTTTGAGTCCAGATATTCCAAGTAGCAGGAAAAACCACCTCGGTGAAGAAAGGATGACCAAAATCCCTCCTAGCAGCCATAGCCATCTCATATGTATTCTGGTTAGGTTAAGCATTCCAAGAAATCCCAAGGTAATTCCATACCCTTTGGCTGTAGTTGTAGGCAAAGAAAAGGTGTGCACGATCCTCATGCAAGGCACAGAGGCAAAGAACACACGTATCATCCTCGATGATGCAGTTCCTGCGTTGCATCATATCCCTAGTGTTCAAACGGTCCATTAGAAGAAGCCATCCAAAGACTTTAAACTTGAGCGTGCAAGCACACTTCCAAATCCATTTGAATATGGGATCAACCACCAAATGGGAGAAGCAAGACTCATAATATATCTTTGATTTAAATTCCCCAGTTTTAGATGGCCACTTCCATATATCCTTACTCTCTCCATGCAAGCTGACTGAAGACAACAAATCTTGAAGCTGAGTTAGTTCAGTATAGGCCTCTTGTGACAATGGCAGATGGAAGTGCTCCGAGATCTCTGGAAGCTCCATAAACTCTCTGACTACGATTGTGTCATCAATGACAAAAGAATGAAGCATAGGGAAATGCTCGCACAAAAGAACCACATTATTACCCAGCTGCCAGCGATCAAGCCAAAACACCACTGTGTTGCCAGCGTGCACTTGTGGGACAGCTAACTTGTAGAAGTTTGTGTACAAGCTCATGACATCTCTCCACCAAAAAGAGCCACAACTCTGAGTGACTTGTGGTGGCGAAGCAGCATAATAGGTGTCCCAAATTAATGTGACCCAAGGCACGTCTAATCTGTTAAAAAACTTGAAAATGTGCTTGAGTAACAAGGCTTCATTTTGAAGTCCCAAATTAAGCACACCCAAACCACCATACTTCTTAGGTCGGCAAACCCGATCCCATGCAGCTAAGGATTGTCGAGGATTATCTGTGTTGCCTCTCCACAGACGTTGATGCATAATTCTCTCAATCTGTTGCAAGATGCCCTTGGGTAGAGATAGCGTGCATAGGAAATAGATTGGCATTGAACAAAGCACAAACTGCAGCAGTTGTAGCCGACTGCCTTGATTTAGTAGGCACGAGGAAGCAGATAACCGTCGCTCAATACGATCAACAAGAGGTAACAGATCATAGATCGTGTGCCTGGAAGTACCCATTGGTAACCCTAGGTATGTGAAAGGCATAGATCCCACATCACAACCTAGCAGGTTGGCGACCCTAGCGCCCTCGTCGTCACTCATATTGATTGGAATAAGAGATGACTTACTGAAGTTGACACGTAAACCAGTTGATTCTGCAAAGGTGGTGAGCATGTCCTTGAAGGCTATCAGCTGGTCATCAATCGCAGGCAAGACAATGAGCGTGTCATCCGCATATTGCACGATCGGGTAGTCATTGGAGTTTGTTGGAATTGCCAGAGTCAGTATGTTTCTCAAGCACATCTCATTGACTACTGACTGAAGCAAATCCACAACAATGACAAATAATAACGGAGAAAGTGGGTCTCCTTAGCGTACACCAGATCTGCAGATAAAATGATTGCAACGAAGAAAACCATACTGGTTGCGATGTATACATCTCAGGATAACTTTTTGTAGCCAATTGGCTAGCAGCTTAGTCAAAAACATCAAACACGTGTTTGTCAAGGATATGGGCCTGAAATCACCAACCACTTCTGGGCTTAGCTTCTTGGGTACTTGGGTGATTAAGGAAGTATTAAGACATTCCAAATTACACCTCCCCTCATAGAATTCGTTGACAAGTTGCATAAAATCCTCCTTGAGAATAGACCAACACCTCTTTAAGAAAAGACCTGTAAAGCCATCGGGGCCTGGGGCACGGTCACACGAAATGTTCTTACTTACAACATCTACCTCAGAATCCTTGAACGGCAAAGATAATTCTTCCAGACCATCCACTCTCTGAATTAAATTGGGCAAATCAAAACCCATTTGTATTCCTTTTGCATGGCCCATACGCTGATTGAAATCAGACCAAAACATACCTGCCAACATTTGATGATCAAAAACCACCTCACCCACAGAATTCTTGATTGAAGAGATCGTATTCCTTCGGTACCTTTCGGTGGCCATAGCGTGATTTTTTTTGAATTTTCCTCCCCCACATTAATGCTTCTGATCGTGCAGTATTGTTTCCAATAAACATACTGCCAGTGCAAAACATCCTGAAGATGCAACTCAACTATTCACCTGAAATTGAATTCATGCCAACTTAATGGTCGGATCTCCTCAATCTCATCAAAGAACAGAATAACTTTGTTACAATCAGAAATTAGCGCCTTAACTATGGACAACTTTAAATGCCATTGTTTTAATGCATGTCTGAGCGCTTTGAACTTTGAGGATATCGTTAAAGCAGCTGTGGATTTACGCACCGTCCTGCCCCAAACCTGAGCAACACACTCATTAAAGCAAGGTAGGTCAACCCAATAATTTTCAAAGTGAAAAACTATAACTTTAGGAATGGCCATGGCAATTGTTACCACACAAGGAACATGATCAGACGCCGATCGCGCAAGAGCCAAGACCAAAGTGTTTGGATGATCCGAAGTCCAAGCAACCGAAGTAAAAAACCAGTCAATTTGTTCAAGAAGGGGCTGAGATTGCATATTAGACCAAGTAAATTGTATTCCTTTAATTGGCAGCTCAACCAGACCCAAGTGAACTATGATTTCATTAAAAGAAAGATGTCATTGACATTACCACCAGGTAGGTTACGATTTTCAAGTGATCTCAGAAAGTTAAAATCTCCCAAAAGAAGCTATTTATCATCACAATTAATGTCCAGATTATATAACCATTGCACAAACTCATCACGGGCAGGGCTCTGACAAGTACCATAGACCGTCACTAACTTCCAAACTTCGGATGTATGTTTGGAAAGAAACTCCATAGTAATACCAAAATGTTTGGCCTCAATTAACTTGCCCTCAAAAAAAGAAGAATTCCAAATAACCACCATACCAGCTGATGCACCGACCGAAGGCACATATGCAAAATTTTCAAAACGTCTAGGACAGAATTTCCTAATGAACCTATGATCAATATGCATACACTTAGTTTCTTGTAGGCAAACCATAGAGCAACCACTTTCATCAATTTTTTGTTTGACAGCAAGTTGTCGCGCTTCAGAATTAAGGCCATGCACGTTCCAACATAGAACCTTCCATTCTTTAAACCCAGTCTGATTCATTACAAACCATAAGAAGTTGCAGCAAAAGCAGACCACACAATGATCCACATAATCCAGCTAAGCATAGCAAAATAACAAAGTTCGAAACATAAAGACATAAATAAAGATAGGTGACATTTAAGGTGGTACGCCAAGGACCAGAAAGCAGACATATGCAATCAATCATCAAAACTCTTGCTGCTGGTAGATTGGGCCGGTTTAGCGACAAGCTTATCGGCAGTGATCTTCTCTGGGGCGATGCGCAGACGAGCCACAATACGCTGAAGGTCAACAATGGCAGTTGGTGGTGGCACAGAAGCAGCTCCATCAGGCTGAGATGACTTGGTCTTGCGTTTCTTCAGAGTGTGCAGCGACTTGTTCAGACCTTTAGGTTTGCTGGAGCCACTGCATGGCAAACGGTAGCCATCTCGTAAGGCATCGAGCCGTGCACAGTGACGAAGCTCAGTTTCTACCAAAGCTGCTGATTTTTGCTTGCGATTCCGTTTCAGAGTCACCTTTGGTGCAGTAGTGAACTCAAAAGACTCGGTGATGGGTTCAGAAATATCATCAAAACAGAGAGCCCGAGCCACTGGCCTTTTTGCTGGAGAAATCCAGCGAGTACTGACGCTCGAAGAGGCAGGAACAGGTGGCAGAACAATGTTGAGATCGTATCCATTATAGCAAACCTCCCAAGACTTGCTAGAAAGCAAGTACCCAAATCCAGACTGAAACATGAGTTTTGGGATTTCAGAAAAGCAGAGAGAGGGCATCATCTTCTCAAATGAGCGCTGCCACAACATGTCAGGAGGTAGGACATGCCCAAAGACAGTAAGCACCTGTCCAATATGCAGGGGAGGCTGCAAGTGAGCCCCAGGTTGCTAAAAAATGACCATATCATTCTCTGGCAGGTTATTGACTGAATCATCTAAAACTTGCAGGACCATAGACTCTTTTGATTGATCCACAACAACTTGATTTTCATCCACAAGCTCATGTTGCACATCATGCAGCTCGTCGTGTGGAGCATCCTGGTGCAGAGGCGCATGGTTATGCTCTGGTGGTGGTAACTCATCCCAGCCAATCTCAGGAAATTCAGGCATAACCCAATTATGATTCTGAAACTGCAGGTGTCTAGGGAGAGGATGCCGATTCCCATCAAAGGGCATAGGGTCCTCATCTGCTGGCAGAATATAAGCAAAGTCTACAGAAAAGATGTATATCGGAGCAGACCAAGAAATGTGGGATCCACCAAAGTCAGCATACTCCCGATACACAACATCCCGTGGCACTAATGTGGTTGCAGGAAAAGATACATATGCCAGAGTGCGAACAAGCAGTGGATCATCCTGGTGCTAGTGATGGAATCGGCCAAAAGTGATGATAGCATCAAAAATAAACTGCGTGTGCCTATAATCCAGAGGAATTCCCACAATCATGACCCAGCCCCGGCGAAAACCTTGGATAGCTCTGTAGTTAATACCCTCATCGTGAGGCACAAAACGAACAAATCTATCGTTGCCAAGATCGAATGGAGGATGATCTACAAGAACATGCCTAGCAAATGAGCTATTGAAACGGAAGAGTCCAACTCCTTGAATCCAAGGCTGAGCATCAAGAAAAGTGTGCCCAAGATTATTAACTACAAAATCACTGATCATATTTCTGAAGATGAGAGCTTGTTCAGGTAGAGGAGCAGGCTCAACGATGGCAAAGGCGTAGTCTTCATGCTGGCGATCAGGAGCCACAGCAGGAGAGTAGAAGGTGCGTGGGAGTCACCGTGGACCACCGTCGATGATCTCAAAACCATGTGGGACGAACGGCGTGGGGTCAAGAGCAAAGGTGGCCATTGCTGGATTCCGAGAAAGCTCTGTTGGCGAGGATGGAGGCTTGGAGGATGGCGGCAAGCTGGGCGGCGGTGACGATGGGGCTGGTGGTGTAGTGGGCGGCGGCGTTGAGGTAGGTGGCGGTGGCGTGATGGGTGCTGGCTCTGTAGGCAATGGCGGACGCGATGGGGTGGCAGGCGTGATAGGACTGGGCAGAGACCCCAGGGGGGAAACCAAGGCGCCGAGCGAGTATATCTCCACTGACCGTTTCGGAGAAACCGAATTGGTTCGTGGGACCCACCTGTAAGTTGGGGAAGGCGCAGAGCCGGAGCACCCCTTGGCCCTGTGGCCTGATCTAAAACATGGACGGCATCTGACCTGCTTGGTGGACGAACTGGTGTGATGTAACATAGATAAACAGTTCTGGCATTTCCAAATGTTGAACACAATATCATCAATAAGATTATTAACCCTAGCAGAATCCCCACCAGAGTCCATAATCAGTTGAGAATAATTTCCAGGTGAAGAAACCGCCTTATCCAAAGACGGCACTGATGGTTGGGCCGCATGTTGGGCCATAGAAGCCGTGCAGGGTGGCAGATCACCATGTTGGGCCAGAGATCCATGTTGGGCCTGAGGTTCCGGTGTAACGCAAACAGGTGACACAACATCTTGCGTGTCAGATGACACAACATCTTGCGTGTCATGCAACACATTGCCCAAAGTGGTTGGTACTGTTTCGGAAATTACGGCAGTATTCTTGGGAGGACGTTGATCGTTCCGAAAGAGATGGGTGGCGTCGCCACCGTCCACAGGAGGTTGCTCGCCGGCGGTGATGCCAGGATCACCTTCTCAGTAGGATTATATTCATAGCCCGCCTCAGCAATCGTATCAACAAGGATCTGAGTAGCTGGGTATCTATAACCCTTACAAGCAGGGTACTGATGGAACGTGGCAAAGGAGATTTTCTTCCTTGTCGAAGAACCCGATCTAAGAGAAGACTTTGATGGAGGTTTATGCATAGCAATCAAACCCAAAGTTGCACGCTTTTTAGAGGGGCTAACCAGAATCCACTTAGTGTCACATTCCTTTCTCCAGATCTCTAACTCATGTCTCCAATTCGGACCACCATTTCCCCAAAGGTGAAAATAACATTTGAAATGAGGGCATGCATACGATCTCAACTTGACAATGCAAAGGCCAACTTGCTTGCAGGAGACAATGAAAGAAAATACCTTGCCCGTGATGAGTTGAACCGACAAATCAATGGCCGATCCACCAATTGTTTATTCCAATGCAGCCGCCACAGAATCCTCATTAAGACGAAAATCATGTCGGCTAAAGGATACAACCATAATGAAATGGCTCGTGTCATCCGAGGGATGAACAGATCTCCCACAAGAAATGAAAACCTTGTCTGCAAAGATGGAGCCTGGCGAGAAATCAAAACCCATTGTTGATCCACCATAGGTACCCATAGGAGATGGGTATAGACGTGTAGATCAAAGCACGCCGGAGAAGATGAGCGGAGAAGATCCACAAATCACAGGCTAGAAGTGTAGATCGCCAGAAAACCTAGGCCGTGGGTGGGAGGGTGGGTGGGTGGGATTGCTGCTTCCCTTCAATCATAAGAGCCTTGTCTACCAACTCCTCGTAGTTGTTAAATGTTACCACCATTAACTATATACTCATCTCATCATTCAGCCCTTCCATAAACTTCTCCTGCTTTACGGCATCTGTGGCCACATCATCTGGGGCGCAGCGAGCTAACTTACTAAACTCATCCATGTACTGCCCCACAGTATGATTTCCTTGGCGTAAGTTGCGAAACTCACGCTTCTTCATGCTCATAGCTCCAGTTGAGACATGTGCGGTGCGGAATGCTTGCTGAAACTGCTCCCAAGTGACATTGGATATAGGGAAAGTGATTGTGTAATTCTCCCACCATGAGGCTGCGGGTCCATCCAATTGATGTGCGGCAAAATGCACCTTCTCTGCATCTGTGCAACCTGCGGTGGTTAACTTCCTTCCAATCCTACGTAGCCAGTCATCAGCAACTATTGGCTCGGTGCTACTAGAAAACACTGGTGGTTGCAACCTCAGAAAACGAGCTAAGTTGTCAATTGGAGGTGGTGGCGGTGGGTTGTTGTTGTTGTTGTTGTTGTTGTTGTTGTTGTTGTTGCCTTGGTTCTGTACTAGCAACTGCATCAGGGTATTCTGCTGTTGGATCAATTGAGTGAGCTCCAGTGGGAAGACAAATCCGGGGTCACGTCTCGGAGGCACCTGCTGGGTTTAGAGGGGAGAGATTAGAATAGAGTGAGATCTAGTGAGAAGGCACTACCCGTATGCACATGAGACAAACATATTCATAGCACACAATTCAAACAAGGGCATACAATCGTTCTAACTACCATTACAGTGCTCGGACTACTATATATACATGGGGGAATACTACTAATAATATGGTGGTCGACTAGAAATTTTGATCGGTGGAAGACTCCATGGTGTCCGCTCCAGCTTCGTCTTCGTAATCATCATCACTATTGTCGGGGTCGGAGTCGGTGTCGTCGATGATGATGTAGTCCTTAGGATGGTTGTCATCTCCTCCTGGCACGGGGTCTCCCATGAATACTCCTAGCTTCCTTGTCAGGTCGTCATTCTTCTCCGCTAGTATTATGATTTCCTCCTCGTATCCGTCGCGTGTAGACTTGAGTTCCTCTTCAAGCTCCATGTTCCTAGTCATCAACTTCTTCAGATCTATCATGCTTGCGCACATCTAGTTCTCCAGGCAACGAATGTGCTGGTTTAACTCCTGGATGAAAGCTGCAATGGACCTGTCCCTCTTGGTGCTGATCATCAACCATTGCTCATCTCGGTGCCCACATATCTGGTAGATGGTGTCCTTAAGATCCTTCTGATAAACTTCGTCGATGCGTCCCATGGCGATGTGGGCTACCATGCTCTTTCCTAGACTCCAGGTTAGTGCATCAAAGGAAAATTCTATGGGCTTCGTAGCTGGCGTGAATGTCCTTCCTGGAACTTGAACTCGAATCATCCAACACCCCTCTTCTGGTAAAGTGGCGGTGTATGTCCCGGTGAAGCTTGGTATTCCGATGTTCAGGTACCTAGTGACTTCCTTCATGTGTCATCCAAAAGGTGTGTCTTCATCCGGTTGTGCAAACTTGTTCCTTGAGTCCGCCATCCTATAGAGTGGAAAAAGGGAGAGGAGTCGGAAATGGGTAGAGAAGAGTGACCTATGGCTTAAGTTAGTGGTCGTGTCCTACAGTCAATGTGTGCTCTAATACCATCATGTAGCGATCTGACCTCAAACAGTCAAATCTATGTGCATAAGTGTCATCCCTGGATCGATAATGCTGACACACACAGTACTTCGAACGATTTATAACAGAGTAGCAATCACACACTTATTACATTGATAGTATCAAGAGAGAACTTAATACAATAATATGGCTTAAGGCCATCTAAATAAGATAACATCGGAAGGCTTGGAAGATAAAGTGAGTCCATCAACTCCAATGGCATAGCTGAGTGCACGACAAATGACCTAGCGCACCTTACTCTTCGTCTGAAAAGTCTCTAACATGATATGTTGCAGCCCGAAACGGGCCAGCACATGGAATATGCTGGCAAGATAACAAAATAGAGCAATGAACAAGTAAATGCTATCACTACATGCATATATGGCTGGTGGAGGCTCTATGGTTATAATGTTTTTGCGAAAAGCCAATTTTTCCCTACAATAAAGGAATATATTTTGTTAACTATCATGCTAGTTAATAAACATTGAGAATGGTAACCCCATCTCAATCCTAATTAAACAGTAGTTAACAACCCAACAAATTAATTTAGAGTGATGAGATCAACATGATGATTCAAGAACCAGATACTCAAGATGTCCTTAACCGGGGACATGGCTAACCATGATTAGTTTGTACACTCTGCAGAGGTTTGCGCACTTTTCCCCACAAGACTCGATCTCCTCCATTGGATTTCTCGCACTACAGGGTGTTTGAGAAATGGATGACCGAGACACAGTCTTTCAGAAACATTAACTCTTTACTTTGGGTGGACAGTTACACCTACTTTCCCCTGCATCTGCTAGCCCACCACTGAAAGAGGTCATGCAACATACTAAACTATGCTAGTGCCCATAATAGCTTGTGGATGCACACGGAAGTTTCTAGCATGAATAATCTTATGATCCCTTTGAGCCTGGGTGGCGAACCAAAGGACAACACTGGTATATCCCCAGGTGCCCACAACCAATCCACCCAGATGTGTATTTAAGTAGACACCTTAAGTTAACCATTAATTAACAATCACAAATCTGTCATGGATCACTCAAACCAAACCACGTCTACGAGCATAGCATGGCAACCTAAGCATAACGTAGAAGTAACTCCAAGGGTTTGATAATAAAAGGGCAATAGGTTCTACCTCATTATCTACTTCCCAAACCCACATGTTAAAGGATCCTACTCATGCAATGTTTGAGGGTTGTAATTAATGCATAAAAACTGGGTAATAAAGGGGTATGATCAAAGTGTTACTTGCCTTGCTAACGATCTGCAAATCGTAGAGACTCGTAGTAGCATGCTTCGCACTCCGGGTATTCTATCATAAACAAACAATAGCATACATAAGCACTCAAGCATATATGCAAGGGTAAAATTCAAATAAGAAGATCCAATATGAAAGTTCAACTTAAGAGCTTCGATTTGCAAAAAGAATCGATCAAATCAGAGCTACGGAACTGAAACTATGATCAAAATAACTTTGAATTCAAATCTTATAGAAACCAAATTTTAGTTGTTAAAACCATGATCAAGTTGTTTAACCGGAAAGAGGGGCTCGAGGCGAAGATTTTGGCATTGGTTTCACCGGATTTGGACTAACGGTTAAAAAGTTGCGAGGGTTTGAAAATCAGGGGCTAATCTGCGATAAAAATAATCATGGATAGATCCCTGGCCGAAAAATAAAATAAAAGAAAAAGACTAGGCCGCGAACATCCGCTAACAGAGGCAAACGAACGGATTCGTTCGTTAAAATGAACTAACAAACGAACATTCGTAAAATAACCCTAACCGAAGAGAACCGAGAAAAATAAAAAACGAACTAGGGTTTATAAAAACTGAACGGTTTTATACCTAAACGGAAAAAAACTAGCGGCGACGACGTGGTCAACGGTGGCGGCGAGATGGCATGGTCCGGCGGGCGGGGTGGCGGCTCCGGTGCGCGGGTGGCTTGGTGAGGCGGTGGGGTCGGTGCGGGGCGGCGGTTACGCGATGGCGGCGGCAGCGGAGCAGCAGCAGCGCGGCAGCGGGGCGCGGTGTGGTGGTGCGGGGCAGTGTGGGGGACGAGGGGTGGCGGTGGCTGGGGTTTTAGAGGGGCCCGGGGGTGGTGGCTTGTGGCAGGGGGCGACGGGGCGGCTCGGAGCCGGACTCCGTGCAGAGTCCGCCACGGGCACAGCGGTGGTTGGCGGGGAAGGCGGCGCGCAGCGGGCCGGCTGGAATTTGGCCCAGTTCGGTCCAGGAAAGTTATTTTTTATAATAAATTCCGCCGAAAAGGAAAAATCCTCAATAAATATGAAAAAATTCTAAAAATGCCAAAAACAATCTTCACAGTCTAAATAAAATATTTAGAACAGAGTGAACATTTTTCTGGCCTAAAATGCAAATTTTGAAAATAATGCATATTTTTCTAATTCAAATAAAATATTAATAAAATCCTAATAAATTATTTATTTGATCTTAATATGTTTCCTCCAATATTTCTTTTTATTTTGGAGAAGTCCTTTTATCTCCTCTCATTTATTTTGATATTGAAAATATTTGGAAAAAAATAATTAAAACCAAAATGATCCTCTTTTCAAAAATTGAGAAAAATTCAAATATGAAAATAGTGAAATGCCCAACTCTCTCCATGGGTCCTTGAGTTTCTTAGGATTTATAGGATCAACCCAAAAATGCAAATAAAATATGATATGCATATGATGACCTATGTATAACACTCCAATTGAAAATTTGGGATGTTACAAAGCATGCATAGAAACTAAATTAACTACAACTAATTTTTTTTGTTTTTATAAAGTTTTTCATACACACAAGAAGAAAGCAAGAAAATAAATCTAAGCATGGATGATACAATGAAAAAGTGTGAACACCGACAAATAGAATGATATGTGATGTAATGTCGGTGAGAGACACGTACTCCCCCAAGCTTAGGCTTTTGGCCTAACTTGGTAGTAAATCAGTAGCCTGGAGCGTAGTAGTCGGCGTGGTAGCTCACGGAGGCTCTCGGGGCGGAGGCCTCAGCACGCCGTGCCGCTAACACTGCTAAATTGTGAGCTCGGGCCTCGCTCTCAAGAACAAAATATCTTTCCTTGCTGTGATAATCAAAGAGAGCAGGCGCAGGCAAATATGTGTCCACAACATGTGATTGGTTAAACAACAAATTATAAGTGAAGTTATCAGCCATCCCCTTGAGAATCTTACGCTCCTTTAAGGCATCAAAATATAAATATCGAGTGGGTAGGATAGGGTCAAAGGGCAAAGGTGAAACACCCAGTCCTCGTGCTAAACGTGTGGCATAAAGTCCACCATAGAACTAGCCACTTCTGGCGTTATGCTGAAGTCTACGTGAAACAATCGCTCCAAGGTTGTAATTCCTTTCACAAGTGAGAGCGGTGTGAATGAGGCTCAAGTCTGGCGAACAAAGTATGCTAAAGTCTTGCTTGCCTCCCGTTAAATAATGCAAGGTACTGAATTGCGGGAAAGTGAATGCTCTTTATTCTTGCTTGCCTTACTCCCCTATTTTCATCGTAACAAAGGCTAGTCAAGAAGGTCTAATACTCAGCCTTTGCTGGCTCATCAAGCGAACCCCAAAATGGAAGTTTGCAATGATAAGCAAAATTTTCTAGTGGAATAGTAAATGGTTCATCATAAAGCATAAACGACACCCTAGACTCACGTGGAATATATTTAAATCCTTTGACAAATGATTCAGTGAGAAGATGGCGCTGTTCACACTTATCTGAGAGGTAGGGATCGAGACCGGCATTATGAACATATTGCTCAAATTCCTCTTTGATGCCCACCTACATCATATACTCATCGCAAGGCTATAAGCATGATTTGGTGGCTGCATCTCGCGTGGAACTTTCACTTGGTTCAGCGTCAGACCGATGGGCAGAACTGTCACTAGAGGATGCCCCAGAGGATTGTCTCCTCGAAGAACTCCTTCCAAATAGGTTCATCATGTCCGCGTACAATTTTCTGAAAATAAAAAATTTGGAGTGACAAAAATTTGTCAATAGAACTTTTTAAGATTGATAGAAACTACTCATAGGGATACATAGAGGCCATAGCAAGCATTCAAACTACTAAGAACACTAAGAATTCAACATGAAAGCACATCTACAGCAGCACCAAGAGTAGCTAATTATTCAAAGTATAAACCACTAAAACAAAAACTAATTGGACAAATGGTGGAGTCACATACCAAGCAACAATCTCCCGAAACAGTTTCGGAAATGGAGCTTCGAGCAAAGAGATCGAAATTGGCACCAAATGAGCAAGAACATGGGAGAGAGAGCAAGAGTGATTTTTTTCTGGAGGTAGGTGACAATGTGGGCTAAAGAGATAAGTGAGGGGGCCCACATGGGGACCACAACCCCCAGGGCGTGTCAAGGGGGGTGCTGACATTCCCAGGTGGGTTGTGCCCACCTGGTGCACCCCCTCTAGTTATTTTTGCACCAAAAATTCTTAAATATTCAGGAAAAAATCATATAAAATTTTCAGGGCATTCTGAGAACTTTTATTTTTGGGTCATTTTTTGTTGCATGGGAAATTCAGAAAACAGACAAAACATGGAATTTTATTTTATTTAACTAATAAAAAAAGAGAATAAAAAGTAAGGACGGAAAGTAGTGCTTACTAAATTCATCAACTTCAACTCGTTCAAAAATGTTTCGTTAATAAGGTTGATCAAGTCTTATTAACAACCACTTTCGATTAGTATGAAACCGAAGAACTTCCGTAAATCACTAAGTTACCTCAATGGGGATATGCATTTCCCCAACAATAAGCATTTCATATTTATTTTTGAAAGTAGGTAGAGGTATTTGAAAACTTCCAATAGTGATTGTCGGTGATTTTTCAATAACATTAATACCATTCACTTGGAATTATTTCTTCGGAAAGTGCACCGTATGCTCATTACCATTAATATGAAAAGTGACCTTGCTTTTATTGCAATCAATAGCAGCCCCTGCAATATTTAAGAAGGGTCTACCAAAGATAATCAACATGCTGTCATCCTCGGGCATCTCAAGTATAACAAAGTCAGTCAAAATAGTAACATTAGCAACAACAACAGGCACATCCTCACAGATACCGATAGGTATGGCAGTTGATTTGTCAGCCATTTGCAAAGATATTTCAGTAGGTGTGAGTTTATTTAAATCAAGTCTTTTATATAAAGAGAAAGGCATAACACTAACACCAGCTCCTAAATCACACAAAGAAGTTTTCGCATAATTCTTTTTGATAGAGCAATGTATAGTTGGTATTCCCGGATCTCCAAGTGTTTTAGGTACTCCATCTTTAAAAGTATAATTAGCAAGCATACTGGAGATTTTAGCTTCCGGTATTTTTCTCTTATTTGTGATGATGTCTTACATATACTTTGCATAAGGAGGCATTTTCAGGATGTCAGTCAAGGAGTACGCAAAAAGACTGGCCTCGGCATTTCAGCAAAGCGTTCAAATTCTTCATCATCATTCTTTTTAGTTGACTTGGGTGGAAAAGGCATAGGTTTTTGCGCCCACGGTTCCCTTTCTTTACCGTGTTTCCTAGCCAGAAAGTCTATTTTATCATATCTTTTATTCTTAGGTTGTGGGTTATCAAGATCAACAGGTGGTTCTATATCAACATCATTATCTGGTTCTTTATCATTGGTTGGTTGAGAGTCTTCATGAACCTCATCATTATCTTTTTCATTATCATTACGTGAGTGTTCATTACCATATTGAGTTTCAGCATCTAAGATAGAAACTTCATTTTCATTATCAGGAGGTTTCTCAATTTCAAGTTCACTAAAAGTGTGCAAAGTCCTATCATTTTTCTTTTTCTTCCTGGAAGGACTAGGTGCACTAGTGTTTTTTCTTTGTGAATCTTGTTCAATTCTTTTAGGGTGTCCCTCAGGATAAATTGGTTCCTGGGTCATTTTACCTCCTGTAGTTGCAACTATAACAACAAAGTCATGCATATTATGATTCATTTCATCAAGCAATTCCCTCTGAGATTTAGCAGCTTGTTCTAGTTGAGTTTGAACCATATAAGCATGTTTACCAACACCTCAAGCGAGCAATCATACCAGAATTATATTTCAATTGTTTCATAACATTTGCATTGAAGTGATCTTGTTTTCTAATGTAGTTTCCAAACTCATAAAGGCATTGACTAGGATGCATACTGTGAGGATTGTCATTATCATTGAACTTCATAAGAGAATTTACCTCTACCACCTTAGGCATTGGTGGTGTATTAAGCCCATGTATTTCTTCAATAGGAGGTAGATTTTTAACATCCTCGGCTTTAATACCTTTTTCCTTCATGGATTTCTTTGCCTCGTGCATATCTTCAGGACTGAGATATAATATACCCCTCTTCTTCAGAGTGGGTTCAGGCGGTGGCTCAGGAATAGTCCAATCATCATATTTTTTTCAATATGTTACTCAATAATTCTTCATCTTGAGCAATAGTTCGTACCTTGAAAACACAACCAGCACAACTATCTAGGAAGTCCCTAGAAGCATCGGTTAGTCCATTATACAAGATATCAAGTATTTCATTTTTCTTAAGAGGATGATTAGGAAAAGCATTAAGTAACTGGCAAAGCCTCCCCCAAGCTTGTGGGAGACTCTCTTCTTTAGTTTGCACAAAGTTATATATTTCCTGTAAGGCAGCTTGTTTCATATGAGCAGGAAAATATTTTTCAGAGAAGAAATAAACCATATCCTGGGGACTACGCACACAACCAGGAGCAAGAGTATTGTACCAAGCTTTAGCATCACCCTTTAATGAGAAAGGAAATAATTTGAGAATAAAGTAATAACGAGTTTTCTCATCATGAGAAAAAAGGGTGGCTATATCATTCAACTTAGTAAGATGTGCCACAATAGTTTCAGTTTCAGTATAACCATGGAAAGTATCAGATTCAACAAAAGTAATTAACTCTGGGTCAATAGAGAACTCATAATCCTTATCATCAATACAGATAGGTGAAGTAGCAAACTTAGGATCACATTTCATTCTAGCATTCAGAGATTTTTCTTTATACTTGTGTAGTAATTTCACTAGATCATCTCTATCATTACAAGCAAGAATATCTCTAGTTGCTTCTTCACTCATAACATAACCTTATGGTATCTTAGGCAATTCATATCTAGGAAGGCTAGTTCTAGCAGGTGGTTCAGGAGTTTCAGTTTCAAGCTCATCATCAGATTCAACAACATCATGTTGTATAACTCTAGCAATTTGTTTATCAAGAAATTCACAAAATGGCACATCATCATTATCAAGCGAGGTACTAGCATCGTCATAAGCATAATTCATAGTAGAAGTTGCATCATCAATAACTTGCGACATATTAGAATTGATAGCATGTGGTGGTGTTGCAAGTTTACTCATAACAGAAGGTGAATTTAAAGCAGAACTGGATGGCAGTTCCTTACCTCCCCTCATCTTAGAGGGGTAAATCTTAGTCTTTGGATCCTTCAGATTCTTCATTGTGATAATATGATAATAATCCCATGTGACTCAACAAATATAGCTATGCTCCCCGGCAACGGCGCTAGGAAAAGGTCTTGATAACCCACAAGGAATTCCTACATGCCACCTATGATTTTGTGTAATGTATTGCCCCTGTTCCTAAATATATGTCTTTGTAGAGATTCTAGTATGGACCACATACAGATGTATATAGATGCATTTTCGAGTGTAGATTCACTCATTTTGCTCCGTATGTAGCCTATAGTGGAATCTCTAGAAAGACATATATTTAGGAATGGAGGTACGAGGTAGTATCATCTATGACATCTACATATCTAATTTAGCAGCCAGTAGTAGAAATCATTGTCTGCACATAGGGATTATTGGTCGAAAATCCTAGCAAAGCACGCTGGCAGGCACAGAACAATACAAGAGAGAGAGACGCGCTTACAAGATCATAGCAATGCCTCAGTCCAGGATCTTGGTTGGCCAAGCTGTTAGATCCAGAAGAAACATTGTCCTTGTAGTTTTTGCCAGCTGCATAACAGGTAACAACGACCGGTTAGTATATTTGAAGTACATCGGGCAGGTGATGCTAGACGGGTTTAAAGGTGAAAAGTACCTAGGCCGTGGTGGGTGCTTGACATCTCTCCAGACGGTGGGAATCAGGTTAGAAATGTCGAGGGTGATGATGCTGCGCTAGCTGTCAGGGTCCGGTAAGGAGATCTAGAACCGTCGAGTAGGGTGTTTGTGGAGCGCTCCGGTAGGGTGGACTACGGTGTGGGCGAAGCGGATCTGTGGCCGTGGACGAGGGCGTAGGTGAAGCTGCTCTGGTGGTTGGGTTAAGGATGGTGTCTACGACGCAGATCTGCGGCCGTGGAAGGGGCGTCAGAAGCTGCTCCGGTGGTTGGGTTAAGGATGGTGTCAACGATGCGGATCTGCGGCCGTGGACGGGGCGTCAAAAGCTGCTCCGGTGGTTGGGTTAAGGGTGGTGTCGACGATGCAGATCTGCGGCCGTGGGCGGGGCGTCAGAAGCTGCTCCGGTAGGTTGGATGAGGGTGCGAGGAAGCGGATCTGAGGCCGTGGACTTGTGAGTTGGCAAAGCGGCCCCGGTAGGATTGAGAATGGTATAGGCGAAGCTACTCCGGTAGGGTTGACGATGGTGTCGGCGAATCGGCTCCGGTAGGGTTGAGGAAGGTGTCGGCGAAGCGACTCCGGTAGGGTTGAGGAAGGTGTCGGCGAAGAGGATCAGAGGCTGTCGGTGGGGCGGCTCCAGGGGGTGTCAACGAAGCGTCTCCGGTGGGGAGTACGAATGTGCCGCTGTAGATGCGCGGCGGTTGACGAGAGTACCGGCAAAGCAGATCCATCGCCGTGGACAAGGCTGGCACTGAATGGGCTGTGGTACAGTGGTGGATGAGCAGTCTACTTGTTTCTAGGGGAGGTGGGAGCGGTAGATGCGACCGGAGAAGCAGATCCGGCGAGGTGGACGCCGCTGGCAGTGAATGGGCTATGGTACGCCGGTGGATGAGCAGTCTAGGGTTTCGAGAGGGGATGGGAGAAAGGCGATGAAATACGGACGGCGTGATGTAAGATGCTCTGGTGCTGTGGAGTTAGTCGTTTTTGCGGGAGGGGGAGAGGAAATGGGGGTGCCGTGTAGTGGGGGAACCGGAAGTTACCAAAGCAGCCCCGACCTATCATGTAGATGAGGGCCGTATTGTAATTGTTGGTCTCCATCCACCAAGGACAAAAGGGGGATTTCGCATGCTAAAGACTAAGGTGGCGGAAATTTTAGAAGCAGGCGGGAGATTTTGCCACCCACGGGATCGTTCGTATCCAGTTTCAACTAATTTTGGACCGTGCTAGCGGGAAGGTCATGCTAGACTCTGTACACGGGGCACGCGTCAGCAGTTAATAACTGGTGTGAAGTCCACCCTAGAAAAAAGACAATAACTCGGGATGATGCGCTGATAACTTGGACGTTCACACGGGCGCGGCCAATCGTACGGGTGTAGTGGCGCGTTCACAAAAAAAGGGATCAAACGCTCAGCCTATGTATTTCTCGTGTAAATAGATAATTTAGTGCCATTGGTTATTTAGTTTAAACATAATGCATTGACGTGTTAGTGTAGAGGCGCACAAAAAGAAATGGATATTGTAGTCAGCTACTTAAAAGTGTTACCTCATATGATTACATAGCCTCCATTTCATAAATTGCGTACCTGTTGAATTATATATGAATATTACATATATTACTTCAAAATAGAAACTTAAATCATCCAAGACTAATGAATTTGAATGCAAGAGTAACAATGGTGCATGTACATGATAGCTAAATTGGTTGTTTGAAGAAACATCAGTGTAACTTTGGCATGCACAACTGAAAAGGTTTATTTAAATAGAAAAAATGTGATATGTGAGTGTCCAATCTTTATAGCGTTGAATCGATATTGTACCTTTGGCCACGATACGAAGTAGATATTGACTTATGTTCAAGTGATGCACGTCCACGATCGCTAGATAGTGATACGTGAATGAATTGTGCAATCTCTCTCACACGCATACATATCTCATTTCCCTGTGGGCATCGGAATCACACACGCACACTTCATGTATTTCTCTCCCTCTGTCAGGGTTAAATTCGTCTTTCTACCCTATCCTACAAGTCTCTCACATAGAAACACACATGCTCTCTATGTCTAACACGCCCACCCCTTTAATTCCGCCCACCCACAGCCACTAATGTCTCAAAGTATAATAATGTCTCTCACACATATGTTATCTACCTATCCCTTAATATAGCTAGATATGTGTCACACAAACTCCTTCTCCCTACTAGCAAGATGCCCATGCGTTGCACGGAACATCAAGATGCATTTGTATGAGAAGTTTATCTTGTGGGAGAAAAGGATGAACGAGGGAATGCCTTATTTGAAAATGCAGAGAGGGGTGTGGGCCTATATTGCAGGATGGCAGGAACACCATCATCACCAACTCTGTTTTTTTATAAGAGTAGAGATATGTGAATGTCACTCCCCCCCACACACACCCACACTTCCCAACACCGAAGGAGTAGGGTGACACCTCGATCTTGATACCAGTCTATCGACTAGCTTCTCTCTCAAACACACACACACACACACACACACACACACACACACTACCCGGCACCGAAGGAGTAGGGTGGCACATCGATCTTGATAATAATCTATCTACTCCTCTTTCACACACACACACACTCGCTAGTTGTGCCTCTATGCCTATCGCGCACAGTCTCGATACGTCTTTCTCTCCCCCCCCCAACAATGACAGCATAATGGTGACAACTCGATCTGATCATAATCTGTCAATTGGTTTCTCTCTCAAACATTGTGTCTCGGTGCCTCACTCGGTAGCCCCCTCGATATGTAGACTTCTCGCGCGCGCACAGCTGTAGTGACGATGACGCTGAACCCAGTGTGCCTTGTTTTTACCGGCCTCATGTGATAGTTTTCACCCTGTTTTCTGTTAATTAACAAGGCAACCTTTTCTTTGTTACTACTAGTGAATCGGAAATCATTCGGGGCAGACATAAAATATATCACTTCAACCCAATTATCGCAACAACTATTTTAAAAGAAATTAGCTAGCTGCCCGTGCGTTGCACGAAACATCAAGATGCATTTGTATGAGTAGTTTATCTTGTGAGAGAAAAGGTTCAACGAGGGAAGGCCTTATTTGCAAACATGCAGAGACGTGTGGGTATATTTTTGCAAAATTGCCATAGTTTCTTTCCTACCCGTTAGATATAAATCCGACGGCCTATATTGCAGGATGGCACGCACACCATCATCACCAACTCTGTTTTCTACTCCCTCTGTCCGAAAATACTTGTCATCAAAATGGATAAAAAGAGATGTATCTAAAACTAAAATATGTCTAGATACATTTCCTTTTATCCATTTTGATGACAAGTATTTCCAGACGGAGGGAGTATTTGTCTTTTTAGAGATTTCAACAAGTGACTATGACCGGACCTTACCAACATACTCAAAAAAGTAGTCCATAATTTTGATGTTACCCTCTTTTATTGGCGGTGCTGTGCCATCTGGATACCTCATAAATAAATAAAGTACTACATGATACTAATATATGATACATGGCGCAGGAGTACTAAGTATTATTAATACAGTTTTGCTAGAACTCATCTAGATGAGATATAATTTGGTCTCATTCATCTTTTATAGCCATTGGATGTGATGCTATATAAGATGCGCGTGTGCTGACGTGGGTTGTATTTGTTCTTGTGTAATGAACTAACCACTGCATGTCATGTTTGATAGTCTCAAGTCATTAAAAGCATACAAGCCCCACATCTCTTCTTGGTTGATTCCTCTATTTATGTCAAAAAATAAGAAACGACGTGAGAATTAATGCACCACGCCTATGTGTTTACTATTTGGTTTTCATAAGATGACTTAATACTCACCTAGACGAAGGGAGTATTCGATTTGACAGCAGGCGGCGCAGTTCCCGATACGGCTTTAATGCAGACGAGGGAGGGAGTAGCGGTTCCCGATATGTTGAACGACCAATGCATCCTCCTTCAATTAATGCATGAGGGAAGTAATGGGAGGAGGTCTGGGAAAAGAGGTTGCACGATGTGAATGCAACGTAGTTTGCCCTCATTGCCCTCATATAAAGGCGCCCCTCCATTCCAATGCATCTACCACATCATAGGCACCTAAGCATTTTCCTAAGCACCTACACTAAGCGCAAAAGAGCTCACTCCAGACCCATGGCGGCGATGCGCGTGAGCGGCCAGCGGCTACGCTAGATGGTCCACGATGCCGGCCTGCGGCATGGTGCCGAGGATCGTCTCCAGACGGTGTTGGAGACCCGGTGGTGGATGGCCGCCTTCGACGCCAACTACGACTCTCAGTTGGACCAGATGATTGTTGCCACCAGGAACAAGTTCACCATCCTCAAGAAGCTCGCGGACGACGTCGCTGTACTCCTCCAGCCCGCACGCCCGGGCTCCTCATTGCCTGCCACCCCTAATCGGCCTCCATGGCCGAAACCTCTTTCAAGCACTGGTTGCCCTGCGACTGCCCGCCGACGCCACAAAGAATGTCCACCTGGAGGTCGCGCTCGCCGCGAGGCACCTCGCCCTGCAAGAATTCGTCGACCTACACATCCACATGTACGAGGAAATCTTGTACATAGGTATCTACAAGGCCAGTGAGAACGCTACGATGTTGGCCTTCCTCAACCGGCTGGAAGGCTTGGATGCCTTTGCTGAGAAGCACCTCGACCTCGCCACGAAAGCCGCCGCTCCTTAGCCGCCGATCGGTGGCCCGACGCACTAAGTTGAGGAGGAGGAGGTCGTACATTCGGGGATCCATCTTTCTTCTTGCCTTCTGTAACCACCATTGCGATCGCATCATCGTGGCCTTAATTCTTATTGTGCTGTTGCATTCTCGTTCCAGTCAATACCGACATGTGCGATACCTTTCCTTAATTATATGCATCACTGTAACTAGTATTCCATCCGTCAATTTATAAGTTGTGCTTACCTTTTCCATCAACTTCGTGCAACGCGCGGGCATCTTGCTAGAAACACTAGAATATGTCTATATAATCCGTATGTGATAGTCCATTTGAAATCTCAAAAAAGACAAATATTTAGGTACGAAGGGAGTAATATATTAGGAGTATATCAAAACAATAGTGATTTCTTTCAAGTTTGTGAACAAAAACTACTATTCTACTACTTTGGATCCGTCGCAACGCACGAGCACATTGCTGGTAAAAGGAAAAGGCCTGCCGCGTTCGCGTCGCACCCCCACACGCCCGGGAATCGGGAGAACAACACGGCCCGTCCGGCATGACACATAGCTTAGGGAAGGCGTGTTGCCTAGCATTTTCACTTTCATGTGGGACCACCGTTGAGCAAACTGACACCCCGCCCGCCGCCGGGTTGGAAAATAGAAATGAGGGGAAGATCTAGCTGTAGCACGGAAGCCATGAAATTTGGTGTCAGACGGGGCTCGTTGATAGAGTAGGAGCATTCTGTACTAGTACTACTCCTACTAGTACCAAGTTTGCACTCCTAATACTATATTACTAGTACTACCACTATACAACTAGTAGGTACGTGCATGCACAACATCGTAGGAACAAAAAATGGGAAGATCTTGTTTTGGCTGATTTATCTTTTTTCCAATCAACGTAGTATGATAATATGATGTGGGGGGCACCCATGAAGCTTATGTGGCTTGGTTGCATGGCTATGGAAGGTTAGAGAAAAATAAATAGATAATGTGTTTAGAGTGCACTCCACTAAATAGATATATATACTTTGGATCCATTGCAACAGACCGGCACATCTATATCTATACCCCCTATATAGTGTGTGAAAAACTTTGAAAGTTGGTCATTGGATGAAGCCAATCCGACGATACAAAGATGGCAAATCCGAGCACTACTGGCCGTTGGATATCATCCACCAGATTCTACCACACGTATAATCTAGAAGACTCCATGGTTGAACTTAATTCATGACTAACTTTGCCACAACTAAGATTAGGCAAAGTTATTAGTTCTTCAAAACGAGAGAAACAAGTTGGCAAGCCAAAGGGAATCTTGCCACATTTTGTGTGTGTATGTCATGTGGGGCCTTAGTGTGGCTTGCCTAAGGTGTGGCTTGAACCAAACACTCACCTAAGTTAATCAAACTTGCCTAACCTTACATTCCACCAGATTTTGCCACATGTTAGAATCTAGAAAGCTCCACATGTAGAAGCATAATGCACAAACCACCAGAATCTCATGCTCCACATGCAATGCTCGGAGCACAGCTGCGGAGCAGGCAAACCGCGTCCAATCGGGTATGTCTATGGTAGAAAGTTGATGGTCACCGCAGTTCAGCTGGCCCGCATGTCATGCACACAAAGGCAGAGGAGCGGTGGGGCCTAGAGGGATGGGGGGCATGTCAGGGGGATGAGGATCCCCTGACGCGAACAATCCTACCATTCTGTCAACAACATGTGGGACCCATAAGCGTGGGTCCCACCTGTCAACGAAGGAAAGGCAGGGCAAGGCAGTGATAGCCACGTTAGAGGATCTATGTCCATGTTGGGGGACGTCATGTCGTGGATTGGAGCGGCGTCGTGGGAATCGCGTGTGGGTGTGGCAGTGGTAGAAACAAGAAATGTGATGGTCCCCGTGGTTCAACTTCCATGGACAAGCTGTCATGTCTGCTGACACATGTATATCAAAACTAGAGTGTTTATATTTCAAGCACGTGAACAAGTATTATTCTACTACTTTGGATCCATTGTAACGCACGGGCCAGCACATTGGTAGTAGTAGTGTCCATCTCTATCTCTAGAGGCCTTCCCTCGTTCATCCTTTTCTCTCACAAGATAAACTACTCATACAAATGCATCTTCATGTTCCGTGGAATGCACGAGGATCCTTGGGGGTCTCTCTAGTGCGGCGTGGCCGTAGTTGCAAGTTGACTCCCCTTGAGATGTCGATGTTGAGGGGCACTCGGATTTCCTCCGATGAGCAGGTAAGATGAGTTTGATCATGTAGTAAATGCATTCTAATGACTACTTCCGTGTCCATTTCCTAATTCTCCCCCTGCCCACTATTTCACAGGTTAGGCTCGGTGCGAGTGGAGATTGGCTTGCATATGTATGGGGTTTGGATGCAAATGAAGACGAAGGGGAGGTGAAGAAGCCGAGGAGAATCGGTTCCCGATGGAGAAGCAAATGGGAGAAGTGGCGTGCAGGCAGTTGATTAGATGGCTAGGTAGACTAAATGAAAAGGCTATGCGGGTAGACTGATGATTCGTACATGTTCGTGTACGTGCCCATCCTTCCTGATAGGTGGGACCTATGCAAAATTATAAAAAAAAATGTGTCGTAGTTTTTTTTGAGCGCGTGAGTGGGAGACACAACATTCTATGGTTAAGGAATACTCCCTCCATTTAGGTGAGTATAAGTCACCTTTTGAAAATCAGGTTTTCCCAAAACCTTTAAGCATGGAGCATTAACTTCCTGCTTGATCCCCTCCCAGCCTCGTTAGCCAGCGTTCTCTTCCTCTGTTGCCGCATTCTACCTTTCCATTTTTCCTCTTCTCAAGTGTGGAACGATCTGCATGCCGTCCTTGATGCACCTGAACGACAACTGCATGCATCGCAGTAGGGCATTGATTGGGCATGCACAAGAATTTGGTTCTGCTCGCAATATGGATGATACCTGAACGATGAAGTGAAGAGGCATGCTAGCATGGGAGACCTATTTCCACTATACAATACTGGAGCACTCATGTTCCTAGTAGTAGTAGTAGTAGTAGTAGTAGTAGTAGTAGTAGTAGTAGTAGTAGTAGAAGTAGTAGTAGTAGTAGTAGTAGTAGTAGTAGTACAACTATGGTACACTTGATGGTCAAAATACTATTCATCCGGTCCTCACAGTGAAGTGACAACACCCTGCGCCTGACACTAGTCCAGGCGGCGTGTTCGGGCTACCAAAGTCAGCCTCACCCTATGCATTGTGCAGCCTGTCACCGCCGTTGTACAGCACATTAGCGTCTTGCCTCGTCTCCCTCTCCGCTCCCATAGCACCACTCCATCTCCATCACCTTCTCCGTCTCCGTCTCCGTCTCCATCTCACTGTGCCCCCGTGTACCGTCGCCTCACTTGCCTCCCCCAGTAGCACTATTCCCTTGCTAGCCGCTCCAGCACCGACATCCTTCTCCCCCGTAAATCAAGCCCCCTTACAAACTCCAGCATGGCCAAACGTGAACCGCGCAACATCCATATGAGCCGCGATTGGAGCAATCTCCCCAGTGACATCCTCGACCTCTGTTGTTCGTGTATGGATATGTTGAGCGCCCTGCGGCTGGCTGCATGCTCGAGGGACATGCACACGGCCATCGTCGAAGCGAGGCCTAAGCTTTTCAAGACACCATGCTTGCTGCTATCTGGTCTTGCGAGATTGGCTCTCCATGATATGGAGGCTTGCATGATGCCCCTCGACTTCAATCTGATCTCCATTAGCCGAAACTTCTTTGCAGGTATGTAGTGGGTCACCGTACATCATTTCCCTCGACATCCATCCGATCACCATCGCCCGAAACTTCTTGGCAGTTATGTACTGGGTCGGCATGAACTCCCGCTGGATGGCTGCCTTCAGAGAAGATGGTAAAAAGTTGGTTCTCGTGAACTTCCAGACCTCCCATGAGATTATCCTTCCTCCGTTGGATTATATAGAGTATTACCATCGCGGTCCAAGTCATCTAGATTACTACGTCAGTTGGATGGACCTTGTTTTGCAAAAGATTGTAATCTGCCAAGTGCCCACACGACATGCGAATTACGCATACTTCAAGCTAATTTCCTTGTTCGACCGCGGACTCGCCTATCTTTAAGCCGGTGCCTTCTTTAGCTGGAGGCAACTCGGCTCGAAGTGGATCATCATCAAAGTTGATACACACATCTGTGATGCTATTGAACACAATGGCATCATCTACGCGATTGACAAAGCAGATGGCACCATGTATTGCTGGGACGGCACATGTAAGTTGTTTCCGTCTCACGTTAATGATGACGCCATGACACTGTTTGAAATTTTTGTGATGATTGGCATATCCCTGTTTGAGCAGAATTTGAGTAGAACTATGGCAATGTATTAGAGACGCTGTAAATCAGCTATATTTGGAATGAGTTAATTCATGCGATTGTGACCATGTCATTACAGCCAATTTGTACCCTAAATAATCAAATGGTTAGGAATATATGGATATTATCCTTATTTTACAGTAATCTATATACTACTACTACTAAATATGAGTGTGTATCAATGGCCATGTTAGTTTCCTCATTTTCATGATGTAGAAACATGCACCACACTGTTGGTTTCATCTAACCATACATTAGGGAAGTAAATGTGCATATGGAGAACTCTATATTTGGAAGTAGTGAAATCCTGCAATGCTTACCATGTGTACATACCTATATTCGCCCTTCAGCAATCAATGGCTAGAATAATATCCTCACAAAAAATTTGCCCACAGAACACGAGTATATAACAATGCATGGTCTGTTAGTTACCTTGAAGAATTTGTTTGTGAGGACAGAACATGATTACATAACATGCATGACATGGTAGTTTCCTGTGAAGAATCGATTGCGAGATAACATGAGTATAACCATGCGTGGCACTTCTATATTTTCAAACCTAGTATACATTTCCCTGTAATTTCCTCCCAGTTCCAACAGGGACATATCAATGATGTTTCTTGCATTATCCTACTCGTACTCTGAACAATGCTGATCTTACATTTACAATGCCTGTCCTTTTTGATATGATGCAGTGTCCCTATAGTTACTGCCCTTTGTAATCACACCACCTGTGCCAAAAACAGGGAAGCACAACAGGTTCCTCGCTCAATCAGACGACGGCAAAAGACTGATGATCATTCGGACACATGAGCCGGAAAAGTTATATTGCAAAAACCCCACTGGATACAAGCATCGTGTAATACGTGAGTATCCAGAAATTGGTTGTTACGTCTATGAGCAGGATACCAGCTTGTTGAGGCCTTTAGGATTTTTTAGTTGGAGGCGGGTAAACAACCTTGGTTCACACTCTCTGTTTCTCGGACTCAATTATCCGATTAACCAGGAGATCACCGTTGGCAAGGACCTTGATGGCAGAGAGGCTCTGTTTGCTATGGAAAATTGTGTCTACACGGCGAGCCCTAGGAGTTCGGGAGCAAACTCCCCTGATTGTGAATGATACGGCCTGCAGCCAAAAGAAGGTGAGAATGACAAAGGCATCCAGATTAACTTTGATCCTTGGATGTCTCAATTACGACAGGCAGTGATGTGGTTCAAGCCTTCAGGTTGATAAGTAATTGGGCTGTTGCATCGAAAGGGTGGAGTACTGGTGTCTCTGGATCACTGGTCGCTGAAGCAGGGCTGCAAATTATGATGGTGTTGGATCATCTCTTCGAATGACTTTGTTGTCTTTGCTACTGGTTCTGGATGGGTAGTTCTTTCTTTTGTTATGCATATTCCTTGTCATTTGGTCATCCTCGTCTATGTCACTCTTACTATGTAATAGTTGCTTCTGTTTAGAATGTCATTCTCGTCTGGATCACGAGAGTCTGAGAGCTGCAGATGGGTGCGTTTTGGTGGTGTAGCAAGACTTCTTATGAACTATCATGTCTTGGTGTTTTCGTGCGCTTGCGCGCCGAAAGGATATTGGCGTGTGCTCGAAATTCATGCTACCTTTACATCCCCAGTCTCCCGACCCTCCCCCACCTCTGGAATCTCAATTCCTACTCTAGTTCCCCCAAATCCCCCTCTTGTACTCCCTGTACTCAAGCGCACTATCATGTCGCCGGTCAACGCGGATCTCCGAGCCATAGATCCTGAGGTCCGTCCTGCCTTAGGTCGCTGCGTGCTGTCGCTCAACAGTGGCATGGCGGCGCTTGACGACCAGTTTGCCGGCAAAGTGCTGATGGTAACCATCAACGGCGACCGGCCTCCCGTCTCACTGGACGACCTTGTCAAAGCTCTTGGCATTGCGCACGGCATCCAAATAAGTGACTTGCTTGTCGAAGTCTGTCCGCCACCGGCTGATTTCTTTGTCAGGTTCCGGACAACTTTCGACTGCAGTCGTGTGTTCGAATCTTCCCGGCGTTTGTTCTGCGATGGCGCGCTGGTGAACTTTGATCGGTGGCACCCAGGATGGGGCTCGGTGCCCTCTAATCTTGAGTTTTTAACAAACCTTACCTTCCACGGCATGTGTCGACGTGCTTGGAACAGCGAGTCCATGAACGAGCTTATCAACGACCTTGGAGGTGAGCTCGTAAGTATGTTTGTTCCTCCAGACATCTGGGCTCTGACGGTTATGGCATGGATGAAGAAGCCGTCCACCATACCGAAGGTGATTGGTGTTGAGATACCAGTGCAGGAACCGGGGTTGTACTATTCGTCGCCACCAAGGCCGCCGCAGACCATGTTAGGGATGTACCTGTATCGAGTGTTCGTGCATGTCAAAGAAGCAGTCCACCATACCGAAGGTGATTGGTATTGAGATACCAGTGCAGGAACCGGGGTTGTACTATTCGTCGCCACCAAGGCCGTCGCGGACCATGTTAGGGATGTACCTATATCGAGTGTTTGTCCATCAATCGAAGTCCTGCCGCCGCCGCTGGTTCCAGGGTCCGTCGACGACGTCCATTAGAGGAGTCAATGTCAGACTTCCCCGTGTTGCTCGGAACATTGGATGGCACAGGGCCTACTCCATCGCCGGCGGAGGCCACTGCTTCTTTGGGAGAAGAGGCGGGGCTGGCTGCCTGGATGCGCTCTAATTTGAGGTAACAACTGAATCTTGTCAGATACTAGTTAAATCCGAGCTATGGGTGTGAAGCACTGATATGCGAGTACATTTGATTGTGACCTGTTCTAATTTTGTACCTGGACTTTTTTTAGAAAGGGTTGTACGTCAACTTAATGTGCCAGCAGAACTTATTGTGGTGTCTGTCTGTTTTCTTTGCACAACATTCAAGATATTTCCCCGTCATTGATAAAGATGATGAACCGTTATGTATGACTTCGTTGGTTTCAACATAACCCTTCCCGTAGCGATCCACTGCTTCCATCCTAATTGTGCCGCCTGCGTGAAATTTTTGTATGCAAGTTCAGTGTGCTATGATGTTCTATATGATTGTGTCAACTATATAAGTTTTTACTGAGCATCAGCAATGCATATGGCTGAAAGATGTATTTACAGGCATCGACCGATGGGTCTCTCTCACACACACACACACACACACACACACACACGCACACACACACACACGCGCACACGCACAAGTGGGACCCGTTGAATTATTTATTTGCTCGTGACAGCTTTTAATTAGGTTCCACTATAATCTAACTTTTTCTTAAGTTATTAATTGAGCTCAGTGACTTCAAAAAGCTATACAGAAGCCTTGTTTGGGCCTTTCCGGCGTCGCTCAATGTGGGTTGAGTAACCATGTTAGGTTGTACTATACTACACAGGCCTTTTTTTCAACATCAGCAATGCTACTCGGCCGAGAGTTGTACACAATATCCGGGTCAACTTGTTATTCTCCGCCCCGCTGGGCTGCAAACTTTCCTAGGAGGTAGGCATTAGGCTTAACAAGAAAATGGACTTTAAGAAATAATAAACGGGATGTAATTATAGTAACTGGACAATTAGTATGCACCAAACACGTAATTAGTTTGAAATATATATTATTTTTGGAATTTGAAAATTTTAATTTCATTACTTGTTGCACGCGCAATATTTCGTTGGATTTTAACATAATACAACTTTATTTTGAAATTATATTTAACCTGACTAGATATTTCGGATAAAAATATTTCGGATTCCATCAAAATGTGGGAATTTTTTTGAATTCTGTTTTGAGCGGCTGTTTGAAATTATTAATCATTGTCCTAGCTAGAAGTTGCACTGTACTTTTAACAAACTGTAAATGGGCTGTAGTAAATTCCATTAGAATTAAAAAATGGGTTGTACATTCTTACAAATCGCAAATGGGCTATATGTTCTCTGCCAAATCCGAGTTGTGGGCCTACTAAGTTGACGCGTACCAAGGGCTTTGTCAACTTAGTGAGTATAACGATATACTGTAGTGATCGTACGATGTCCATTCAACGGCCATAGTGCTTCTTCAACCTCTGGTCTTCTTGCTCCAGCCGCCCAAAGCAGCGTCGGTCGTGTCGCGTGCTCCTGCCTCCCGTGGCCGGCTGTGATGCCACGGAGGCCTCAGCGCCCTGTACTACTTCCACCGCTCGCCAGGCCATCCCTCTACTCATGCACACCCCCTGTTATTCTGCAGCGACGACAGCCTCACACCGCAGCCGAACCAGTCAACCCTCGTACTCCTCTCCGTGCGGGCTTCCATTGCTGCGTCTTCCCTTGCTCCGCGTCGTCCCCTTCCTAGGCCTCACCGTCGTCCAGACCACGGCCCTGGTGCTCTCGGCGCGGCGTGGTCAACGTGGTCAATGACTGACTTCCATCGGGAAGAGTACTGTACGTGGAGAGGCTGACAGCTGGGTCTAGGCGGCTGCAAGGAAGTGCCTCCTTATTACGCGCAAAATTATTATTCCTCCACCTGACAGCAGGGACCCAACGGACGGGGCACCTTATTTCGAAAAAAAAACGTTTCCCCCTGACTGCTGGGACCCACCGGATGGGCCAGCGTATTTCACGAAAAAACGTTCCCCCCGCTGTCAGCTCGGACCCACCGGAAGTGCCACCTTATTACGCATAAAAAAATGAATACTCCCCCTACTAGCTGGGACCCACCATGGTGGGAGGCTGACTTGTGGGCGTACTAAGTTGACTGGGACAGGGGCCTTTGTCATCTTTAGTAAATATGAAAGAATTCTAGCTCCAGTGACCGTACGACATCCATCCAATGGCCGTAGTGCTTCTTCAACCTCTGGTCTTCTTGCTCCAGCCTCCCAAAGCAGTGCCGGTCGTGCCACATGCTCCTGCCTCCCGTGGACGGCTGTGTTGCCGTGGAGGCCTTACCGCCCCCTACTATTCCCACCGCTGGCCAGGCCCTGCGGCGACGGCAGCCTCACACCGCAACCGAACCAGTGAACCCTCATACTCCTCTCCTTGCGGGCTTCCACTACCGCGTCTTCCCCGGCTCCACATCTTCCCTTACCTAGGCCTTGCCGTCGTCCACCGCCCTGGTGCTCTCGGCACGACATGTTCAACGTGGTCAAGGAACGACTTCCATCGGACGTGGACTGTACGTGGAGAGGCTGACAGCTGGGTCCATGGCCGTAGCAAGGAAGTGCCTCCTTATTATGCGGAAAATAATGATTCCTCCACCTGACAGCTGGGACCCACCGGACAGGCCACTGTACTTCGCGAAAAAATGTTTGCCCCTGACTACTGGGACCCACCAGCGACATCTTCGCACGCAAGGAAGTGCATCCGGGCAAAAAAAACGATTCGCCCCCTGACTGCTGGGACCCACCAGCTACATCTTCGCGGGCAAGGAAATGCCTGACAGTCAGGACCCACCTGGTCAAAGCGTACGTAGCGTTGTTATTCTGTTCGCGAACGTGTACGCACATATATACTGGTGGATGTAGAGGCGCGGACGTGTCATAGTAGAGGCACGCACGTAGCATGTACACGTACGTACAGCGGCCAGGGTGCAAGAAAGAAAATAGGGCTACGTATGTGTACATACAGGCGGGGTCTCGAACGCCTACTCACGCATATGTATGGCCAGGGCTGATGTACATGGCTGGGTCGGAACGGAGAAACATCGTCGTCGTTCTGTTCATGGGGAGGCAACAGAATGTGTCGTATTCATGGGGAGGCAACGGAATGCTCGTGTTCATCGGGAGGCAACGGAACTCGTGGGAGCCAACTGGCTGGGTCGGAACGGAATGCGTGGTCGTGTTCATCGGGAGGGCTTGGACGGAATAGGCGATGGAAACAAGGCCTGGCGTACCGCACAACGGAGGAAACGGACCTCCTACGTTTGGAACGGGGTCCTGTTGATCGGGAGGGGTCTGGCGTACCGCAAAACAGAGGAAACGAACATCCTACGGTCGAAACGGGGGTCCTGTTGATCGGGAGGGATGTGGCGTACCGCAAAATGGACGAAACGGACTTGTGTTGGAGCGCTACGGTCGAAACGGGGGTCCTGTTCATCGGGAGGGGTGTGGTGTACCGCAAAACGGGACTCCACGGGATACTGTTCATCTCCACCGTCGACCTCCTCCAGCCTCCACGGGCTACCGTCGACCTCCTCCAGCCTCGACGGGCTCCTGTTCATCCAACCTCCACAGCGTGCTACTCCACCGGCTACTGTTCAACCACCCCTCCACGGGCACCCCTCCACCATCTACTGTTCATCCAGCCCTCCACACCACGGGGTCTTGTTCAACCACCCCTCCACGGGCACCCCTCCACCGTCTAGTGTTCATCCAGCCCTCCACCACACCACGGGGTCCTGTTCATCCAGAGGCAATGCCACCGCTCACTGTTCATCCAACCCCCCCAGCAATGCTCACTATTCATCCAATCGATCGACTTCAGTTAGCAGTAGTAGCGAAGGAATCGCTTGATCGGGTTCAGTTAACAGCCATCGATCGATCGCTCGGGTTCAGTAACGCGTAGCCTGTAGTGCAATCACTTGGGTTCAGTTAGAGCCCAACGCCTCGCTCGGGTTCAGTTAGAGCCAATGCCTCGCACACACACGCGTACGTGTACAAGAGAAACGTGCATCACTCGGCCCCCGACCTCCCACCGTAACCGGGAACTCCCCGAAATTTTCCTCCCCCTCGCTTCTACCATGTTTTTTCCATCATGGACGGCCCAAAGAATGTCATGCAACTGCATCTCCGGCCCACCCAGGACGAAAATCCCATTTTATGTCAGGATTTTTTGTCATAGAAGTAGGAGCCCACCACATCTATGATGATACCGGGTTTTGTCACAATTATCGTCATAGAAGTGTCATATGTATGACTGTAAGTGCATCTAGTGCCACCCTAGTTAGTTTTGGAGTATTGTCGACAAACCTAGTTGAGGGACTAATGTGTTTGTGAGAATTGTAGGATAACACAGGTAGAAGTCCCTCATTGATTCGGTTTTCTTACCAGAGATGACCCCTAAAATTGTATGAAGACATTGAAGTCAAAGGTGGTATATGAAGATATTCACATTGAAGACTATGACAAGAGAAGACACCACATGAAGCCTATGGAGCTCAAAGACTTAGATCTTTCGTAGTTCTCTTTCTTCTGTGTTGAGTCATAGGAACCACCGTACTGTTAAGTGGGGTCCAAGAGAACCAGTCACAATGACTGAAGTGATGCTTAAACAAAACCTATGTCTTCGTTTGAAGACTTTGAGAGCGAATCTTGTCCCGAGTCGGGCAAGTCAGATTTGCTTGAAGCCCAAGTAAAGTTGCCGTGTGAGTTTGAAATCTGACCGTTGGAACATGTGTCAGTTCCTTAGTGACCCAGGGTCATTTCGAACAAATTAGGTCGGGTTGCCAAGTGGCTATAAATAGCCCATCCCTACAACCATAAATGGTTGGTTGCTCAGATTCAGAGTACGGCTTTTGTCGTTTGAGAACAACCCACCTCGAAGCCTTTGAGGGAGAATTACTTGCGAGGATAAATCCCTAACCACCCAGAGCCAAAGAGAATTAGGCATCACTTAAGTCTTCTTGTCTGTGTGATCTGAAGACTTGTTACACTTGAGGACTGTGCATCCTCCAGCCAGTTAGGCGTCGCGTTCTGAGCATCCAAGAGACATTGTGGATTGCCGGTGAACGAAGTCTGTGAAGGTTTGGGAGTCTACCTTGAAGACTTACCAGAGTGATTGGGAGAGGTCTGTGTGACCTTAGCTCAAGGGGAATACGGTGAGGACTGGGTGTCCTGAGCTGCGTGTTCAGGACTGGGTGTCCGGGACTGTGTGTCCTAAGGTTTAAATACCTAGCCGCCCTAACCAGACGTACAGTTGTCACAGCAACTGGAACTGGTCCAACAAACCATTGTCTTCAGCGAGTCACTGGTTTCATCTCCCCTTCCCTTTACTCACTGTTACTCCTTGTGAAGTCATTGTATGTTCGTACTATCTTTTGTCTTCACTGAGTGATTGCGTGTTCTGTGTGGCTTCACAATATCTTCCTACCTGATCCTTACTACATTGCTGCTATTAGTCATTGTGTTTTCACTCTATTGAATACTTGACTATGGCTTGCCTAGTGTAGTCTACCTTCCGCTTCAGGGTAATAGGTTTATTTCTATCGTTTATCTTCATAACTTCCACGTTTTGAAGAATTTCATAAAAATCGCCTATTCACGCCCCTCTAGTCGATATAACGCACTTTCAATTAGTATCATAGCAAGGTGCTCCCTTGTTCTGTGTGATTCGGTTTAACCACCTCGAGTTTTAGCTATGTCGACTGCAGGGATAATTAAAGTCTCCGCTGTGTGCCCCGTCTTCGATGGAACTGAATATCCCTACTGGAAGAATAAGATGCGCATGCATCTTGAAGCCATCGACGTCGACCTATGGTATGTCGTCAAGAACGGCGTTGCCAAGGCTGGAGAAGGTGTCACTACTGCTGATGTCAAGAAGTTCGTTCAACTGGACTCTACTGCCAAGAATATCATCTGTGGTCATCTGACCAAAGGACAATATGGCCCTGTGAGTGCTTTGGAAACATCTAAGCTGGTCTGGGACTGGCTCTCCAAGGTCAATGAAGGCGTATCAACCCAGAGAGATCAGAGAATCAGTGTCCTTCGCAACCTCTTCAACCGCTTCAAGCGAAATGACAATGAGAATGCCCGGCTCACATTTGACCGACTCACTGACATCACAAATGAGCTTCAAGCCCTCGGCACTACTGAGATCACCAAACATGAAGTTGTCAAGACACTATGGAGATCACTTGATAGTTCGTTTGACACCCTAGCCCTGATGATTCAAGAACGTCCTGATTTCAAGACACTCGATCCATCTGTCATACTTGAGAGGCTCAACACACATGAGTTTCAGCTTTCTAACAAAAGAGATATCTACGGTCCAAACTATGGGCGAACTCGTGCCTTGAAGGCAAAAGTTGTCTCCTCATCTGAAGAAGAATCTGACAGCAGTTCAGATGATCCTGAAGACATTGGAAGGGAACTTGCTATGCTTGTGAAGAAGTTCCAAAAAGTCACCAAGAAGAAAGGTTTCAGAAAGTCTTCCCGATCAAGCTCAAGGAATGATGAAGCTTCTGCTCACGACTACAAGAAGGAAACATGTCACAAGTGCAAGAAACCTGGCCACTTCATCTCTGAGTGTCCACAGTGGGACAATGAGAATAAAAAGAAGAAGAAGAGCAAGGAATATGACTCTGACGACAAGAAGAAGAAGAAATACTCAAAGTCTTCTTCCAAGTCTTCCTCAAAGTCTTCATCACACAAGAAGAGCTCATCTGGAAAGGCACGTGCATTTGTTGGCAAGGAAATGGATTCAAAGGAGGAGTCCACTTCTGGGGAGGCGGAGGTGGAGTCTGAGGAGGAGTCCGATTCAGGCGTCGCAAGTCTGGCTACATCATACATTGCCAAGTCCATCTTCAACACTGAAGACAATGACTTCATCACCGACACCGATGCAAATGACAAGGACTACTCCGCTTCTACCTACTGCTTCATGGCACGCGGTGCCAAGGTAAACACACGCACTACTCACTATCAAACATCTAGTGACGATGACTCTGATTGTGGTTCAAAACCCAGCTACAAAACACTTGCTAAAATTGCAACTGAACAATAGAAAGCTATGGAACATATTCAAAAACTGTTAGACAGAAGCGATGATCTGTTAGGTGCTGAAATGACTCGATCTGAATCCTTAATTGAAGACATAAAAAATCTTCACATTAAGTATGAGGAACTTGAAAGTCGTCATGAAACTCTCTCAACAACTCATGAAAAGCTTTCCTATGATTATCTTCAAAGGAAGCAAGATCTTGATAAATTGAGAGCGGCTCATGAAGATCTTCAAAAGGAAAATGAGTCACTTCGCGCCGAACAGATCAGCTCCACTCAGGAAGGATTTGAACCACCATGTCTTAAATGCATTGAGCGTGATAATGCTACTACTGTTGCTGAATGTTCTACTGCTGCTACTGTTGCAATATCTTCAACTGTTGATGTGGGAACTAACCCCTCTACTGAGGATTCCACTGCTATTGCTGATGAGAATGCTAGGTTGAAGACATTGCTTGAAACAGGGATGTACAAAAGTCTTAAAGGGCATCAGACACTATGTGATGTCCTCAAAAAGCAGATTTTGAACCGAAACCCGAGGAAAGAGGGTGTTGGGTTCGTAAGGAAAATGAATGCTGATGGCTCTTACTGGAAACCTGAGCAGTACCCCAAAACCACATGGGTTGCTGTAAAGGAATTTTCAACAGATCCATCCACTCTATCTGGGTTCACTTGTGCTAACCCCATTGTCATTGATGAATCCTTTGATGCAAACTATAAACTGTTTAAGAATCAGAATGGTGAAGTGTTTGCCAGGTACATTGGTACTAACTGTAGGAATGGACCGCCTATGAAGAAGATCTGGGTTCCGAAAAGGTGTCTGGAGAATCTTCCTATAAATGTCATCATGACACCTCACGTGAAGAAGACAAACCTCAGTCCAAAGGCTTCATACGGTCCAAAGGCTTCATACAGACAGAGGACTCACCTGAGTCGCACTAACGCAAATGTTTTGCAGGGAAACCATACTCAGGCATATGAATATGAGAGCGGTTCATCAAACCGCCATGTTCATAAGACCAAGAACTATTCTGCTTATTCTTATGAGTACTATTGTCCGCCTGCAAGACTGTTTGCTAGGGCTCCAAAGCCAAAGTTCTCAGATGCTGCACTTAGACTTATTGCTTCTAAGCCACCCTTGAAGATGTGGGTGGCTAAGAAAGCTTAACTCTCTTTTGCAGGGAAAGGTCTCCAGCAGAAAACCAAAACCGTCTGACGCTATTGCTGGGGACCTTAAACATCTCATAGGGCGCAAGATCAAATGCCCGAATGGTCTTACTATGTACTTCGTTCCTGAATCGCTTGCTACTCTCCCTATTAGTCCTAACCTGGATCTAAGCTTTCATAACCCACTGGTTCGTCAAATGTTTTTGCTTCACAATGCTCTTCGTGAAGCCTATCCCCCTAACTGCACTGTAGGGTACGACACCAGCGTCTTCAGAATGGATTATTGATAGTGGGTGTACAAATCACATGACTGGCAAAAGAAGCCTTCTTATGGACTCAACCTTACGTCCATCCGACAAGAGCCACATCACATTTGCTGACACTGGTAAAAGTAAGGTATTGGGTCTAGGTAGAGTTGCAATCTCAAGGGATCAACACATGGATAAAGTCATGCTTGTTGAATCCCTTGGCTTCAACTTAATGTCTGTCTCAATGCTTTGTGATTTAAACATGATCGTAATATTTGGAAAATATCGTTGCCTTGTTCTAATGGAATCTGACAAGTCTCTAGTATTTGAAGGGTATCGAAAAGATGATTTGTACGTGGTAGATTTCTCAGCAGGACCACAGCTTGCCGTATGTCTTCTAGCAAAAGCTTCAGAATGCTGGCTCTGGCATCGGAGGCTTGGGCATGCCGGCATGAGGAACCTCCACACCCTGGCAAAGAAGAAGCATGTCATAGGCATCGAGGGCGTCAAGTTCAAGAAAGATCACTTATGCGGTGCCTGTGAGGCAGGAAAGATGACGAGGGCCAAACATCCCTCGAAGACAATCATGACCACTACTCGACCCTTTGAACTGCTTCACATGGATCTTTTCGGTCCCACTCATTACTCAACTCTTACTACTACTGCTTGTCTCTATGGCTTTGTCATTGTTGATGATTATTCTAGATATACTTGGGTGCACATAATCCTTTACAAGACTGAAGTGCAGGATGTCTTCAGACGCTTCGCCAATCGAGCAATGAACAACTATGGCGCCAAGATAAAGCATATCAGAAGTGACAATGGCACTGAATTCAAGAACACTGGCCTTGATACATATCTTGATACCTTGGGCATGACACATGAATTCTCAGCCCCATACACGCCACAACAGAATGGGGTCGTCGAATGCAAGAAAAGAACACTCATTGAGATGGCCAGAACGATGCTAGATGAATACAAGACTCCAAGAAAATTCTGGCCTGAAGCCATTGATACTGCATGCCATACAATCAATCGTGTTTATCTTCACAAGCTTCTGAACAAGACATCTTATGAGCTCCTTACTGGCAAGAAGCCAAATGTCAGTTACTTTAGAGTATTTGGCGCCAGGTGTTGGAGCAAGGACCCACATCACACCTCAAAGTTTGCACCAAAAGCACATGAGGGTTTTATGCTTGGATATGGAAAGGATTCGCACTCCTACAGAGTCTTCAATCTCTTTCATTACAAAGTGGTTGAAACAGTGGATGTGCGGTTCGATGAGACCAACGGTTCACAAAGAGAGCAACTGCCAAATGCGCTAGATGAAGTTCCATCCAGTGAATCAATCAAGCTAATGGGAACTGGAGAAATTATACCTTCTGTAGCTCATCCTGAAGAAGAACTTATCATCTCAGCACCTGATCAACATGAAGACAATGCTCAGCCTGAAGACATTCCTTCTAACAACGACAATGATCAGCAAGAGCAAAATCTTCGCCCTGTACATCCTCGCATTGCCAATGAAGTGCAGATTGAAAGAATAATTGATAGCATCAATGCACCCGGTCCACTCACTTGTTCAAGGGCAACTCAGCTAGCAAATTTCTGTGGGCACTTTGCATTCGTCTCAATAACAGAACCCAAGAAAGTTGGAGAAGCCTTCATGGAACCTGAATGGATTCAAGCTATGCAAGATGAGCTTCAACAGTTTGAGCTGAATAATGTATGGGAACTGGTCAAGCGTCCCGATCCTCGGAACCACAACATAATAGGCACCAAATGGATATACCACAACAAGCAAGATGAGCATGGTCAAGTTATCAGAAACAAAGCTCGTCTCGTTGCTCAAGGATATACTCAAGTGGAAGGCATTGACTTCGATGAAACATTTGCTCCTGTGGCTAGACTTGAAGCCATACGCATACTGCTGGCCTATGCAAATCATCACAACATACTTCTTTATCAAATGGATGTGAAGAGTGCCTTCCTCAATGGCAAGATTGAAGAAGAAGTGTATGTTGCACAACCTCCTGGCTTTAAAGATCCAAAACATCCTGACATGGTATACAAGCTCAACAAGGCACTGTATGGCCTCAAACAAGTCCCTCGGGCCTGGTATGACACACTCAAATACTTCCTGAAGAGCAAAGGCTTCATACCTGGTTCTCTCGACCCCACTCTCTTCACGAAGACATATGATGGTGAACTGTTTGTGTGCCAAATATATGTGGATGACATTATCTTCGGCTGCACCAATCAGAAGTACAGTGAAGAGTTTGGATATATGATGCAAGAGCAATATCAAATGTCTATGATGGGAGAGCTGAAGTTCTTTCTCAGTCTTCAAATACGACAGCAACGCAACGGCATCTTCATATCTCACGAGAAGTATCTCAAAGATTGCCTAAAGAAGTTCGGTATGCAAGACTGCAAAGGCTTCACGACGCCAATGCCAGCCAAGCATCATCTGGGTCCTGACGACAATGGTAAAGAGTTTGATCAAAAGGTATACCGCTCCATGATTGGTTCTTTACTTTATCTATGTGCATCTAGGCCAGATATTATGCTTAGTGTTTGCATGTGTGCTCGATTCCAAGCGGCACCAAAGGAGTCGCATCACTTAGCTGTGAAGCGAATTCTTCAATATTTGGCTCACACCCCAACTCTAGGATTATGGTATCCAAAGGGCTCAGAGTTTAATCTGGTTGGATTCTCAGATGCTGATTATGCTGGTGACAAAGTTGATCGCAAGTCTACATCAGGCACATGTCACTTTCTGGGACGATCACTTGTATGTTGGTCTTCAAAGAAGCAGAACTGTGTATCTCTCTCCACTGCTGAATCTGAATACATTGCTGCTGGATCTTGCTGCGCTCAGCTTCTGTGGATGAAGCAAACGCTCAAGGACTATGGCATTCATCTGAAGCAAGTGCCACTCTACTGCGACAACGAAAGCGCCATCAAGATTGCCAACAACCCAGTTCAGCACTCGAAGACAAAGCACATTGAAATTCATCACCACTTTCTCAGAGATCATGTTGTGAAGGAAGATATTGATATCATACACGTCAACACTGAAGAGCAATTGGCAGATATCTTCACCAAGCCCTTGGATGAGAAGAGATTTTGCAAGTTACGGTGTGAGCTAAATATCCTGGAATCCTCATATGTCCTGTGATCAGGCACACATCCTAACCCTTATGCATATTGATGACTTAGATGTGCAACACACGAAGTAAAGTATATCTTCAATCAATGAAGACATACATTCTAAGTGTGAATACATTAATGTGGAATTTGACTTCGGAGCGCCACGATAATTGTGCGCCGTGTCTGGGTCTAATACTTCCTATACGGTGGGTAACGCCACCACCAAATGTTCTATTTTGAAGTGTTTCACTCATGGCGTTACCTTGCTATGTCTTCACATTTGGGTTGCTTCAATCTCAACATGTCTTCATGATTATCTTCACTATGTTGATTATATATATACTAGTGTTCTGTCCTCTACAGCATTCACTTATAGCTATGTCTTCTTGTTGAATCTTTGAACTAAGTGAATGTGATCGGACCCTAACCTCTCTATGCTATCTATCTCAAACTCTATCTCTCCAAATCATATGCATTCTATTGAAACTATCGAATGTCTTCTCTGCGTCCTTGTCAGCAGAAGATACAAAGACAAACCTTAAGTCCACTTTCAATGCTCATTCCTCCACATGAAACCCGGAGAAGTAGGAACGACCACCCGACAATCCAGGCGTGCGTGGGACGTGGAACAAACCCCAAAATTCTGCTGATGGCCACGTGTTCCTCAGATGCGAATCGCCAGGGGCACCTGTGTAATAACGCAGTGCCGCCCCTGTACCTATAAATACACACTTCACGGCGGTTATTATCTCTTCTTCCACTCTCGCACGAACCCTAGCGCCACCGCTAGCCCTCGACGACGCCGGCGACGAAGCGCTTCGCAGCCGCAACCTCTCCGACGCTGTCTTCACGCTGACCGCGGACATCGTCCTCTCCACCGTCGCTGTAGGTGTCCTCCGTCGCCAAGTTAGGGCACGGAAGATCGAACTACTCGGCCTCATCTTCCACTCTGATTAGCAGTTCTTAGTGTGGTAAATAAAACTTCCTTTTTACGGCACCGTTGATCCTATGGCTTTGTCACTTTCTACCACAAGCAGTTTCTATTCACACAAGTTAGATCTCTCTCATACTGCATCTCATAACATGCCTAGTATATTCACTTTTGCTTCACAAAGTAGTTAGATTCCTCACTTGTACTAATCTCTGGATTCGTACAAATCTGGAACCAACTCCTTATCTATGAGTGAATGTCTTTGCACGATGAGGTCAATGTCTTCTAAACTGATTTATATTCAAACTCTTCTGAGAATGCATATGACCTCTTCCCCTTCCCTCACACCTTAATGCTGTCACAAGTACATGTCCGTGGGAGAATCCCTTGGTTCTCATAGTCTGCATTCATTTGCAGAATTCTTACAGCATCATATAAATTCTCCCGAAGTAAGTTCCTGTTTGTCCAGCAAGCGAAAATCTTTGAAGCCTTTGAACATGTTGAAGCCTTTCAGTTTAAAGTTCATGGCTTCAGAGAAATCAACAAGGAAGGGTGGCAGAAAGCGTCATGGAGAAACATCTAGAGATCTTCTAGATGACCTCTGAGAACTGTACAAGACAGATCCTGAAGAGGATTACAATCGGCGCAAGACCCGAATCCAATGGATTCGAAAATACTGGGCAGAACAATGGTTCAAATACCGATTTGTAACCCAGGAATATGCTGATAAAAATGCCATCAAGAGACCGTGGGGAGACATCCTATACAAGAATCTTCAACCCAGGCCCAGAGATGAAGCCATTGAACAAGCCTTCTATCCCTGCATGGTCCGTGGGCCACAGCCTGCTGATGCACACCCATCGTCACTACTATTGTGTCGTGACGACATTCTGTTCAAGCGCAACTTCCAGTTTGCCCAGAACTCAGCGAAGCAAAACAAGAAGACATTGGGACTAGACTTCAACCCTGGTCCCTCAGCTCCAAGGGCTGATGGCACACGAGATGCAGAACCCAATGTCGTCGGTCCTTTCCACAACCTTGAAGGCCTCATCACCCATATCTTGGTTCAAGGGACTGCAGTGAATGAGCCTGCAGCTGACGCTGAATCAGATGAAGCGCCTGCAGCACCGAAGCCAAAGAAGTTGAAGAAGCCTAAAGCTTCAAAGCCTGCCCCTTCACCAAAAATCTCACGGGCGAAGCCACTGGCAACTGCACCTCCTGAAGACAGTGTGCAGTCCGAAGATTTATCACGCATCTCCAAGCCCTAGAAGGTCAAGATGCCTCTGCCACACACCGGCCAAGAGCTAACAGCTGCTGCCATTCTGGGCAATGATGCCATTGATCTGTCAAGTGATGAAGATCTTGCAGATGACGCTCTTGAGCAACTCATCAAGAGCAAAGAAGAAGCAGAAATCTTCAATGATCTGCCTCTCTTTGATGTAACAATCATTCACAACTTCATTGATGAATGGTTTGACACGCCAAACATCAGCTTCGACGATCTCCAACTACCCATTGGTCTCAGTGTCGCCTTCCATGGCGCCATTGCTTCAGAGTTAGCTATCGCCCAGCGCATTGTTGAACTGAAGCAGAAGATTGACTTTGAGAAATCTCAGTTCAAGAAGCATATGGCCAAGCTCAGCGTGCAAGACGTGAAGAATTTCAAGATTATGCTGCACGAGCTCAAGGAAGCTTTTCTAAAGAAACATGCAGAAGCTCAGGGTTCTCGTGAGCGCATGAAGGTCCTGGCTGATAGGTGTGTGCAAGCCTACAATGAGGCTGAGAAGCGCAAGGCCCTTGGGCTTCCAGGCATCGACCCCAGGATGGCTGCCAAGAAGCAGAAGAATCCCGCTATGGCTGAACCTGAAGCACCACGGCAGGAGGCAGATCCCCTTGTCTTCCCAACTCGCATGACTGGCCCGAAGCCAAAGGCCAGGTCAACCGCTTCAGAATTGAAAAAGACCAGTACTGCTGAGGTTGAAGCAAGGAAGAGAAAACATCCTGAAGCCTCTGCTACTGCCCCCGCCAAGAAGAAAAGAAGGACGAAGAAGGAACGGGCTGCTCCCACAGAGCCCTTGATTGTTGAACCCATTTCCATGGTTCACCCCGACACCGATCCACAAGAACGTCAACTGACTGTCCATGAGCCTGCTTTCACAGAGGCTCATGAAGCTGAAGACTTTCCAGCAGCTGATCCCATCGCTACTGAAGACATTGGTCATCATGACCATGTTGAAGATGATGCAGCCCTTCCTCAGCTAGAACACCAACAGGTATCATCGCCTGTGCTAACGCACAGCGAACTCATCAGAATTGGTCGTCCACTGACGCCAATTGCACAGGATGCTTCATTGGCGGATCACCCACAAGAGAATGAAGACCTTGAGTCCCAGCCAACAGCAACTCCACAGGCGTCACCTGCATTGCGCAGGCTTCGCAAAGGTCCAAGGCCTCAAGTCTCTGCGTCTGAAGCTAAAACTGCTGAAGACATTCCGGCTGCATCAGCCGATGAAGAAGAAGTACCACAAGATGCTACTCCCCTGTCCCACCAAGAAGCAGTTCTCGAGGAGAACGTGATCGTAAGTGACCCTCCAGCTCGTCAAGTGGAGGTCGAAAATCTTGCGGCTGCCACCACCAACACCACTGAAGCCACTAACGCTATCATGGCTGAAGCAAATGTGGAGCCCTCACCAACAAAAGCACCAGAAGTCAGCGAAGCCACTAATCCCGCTGCTTCTGTTCCTGTGTTTGTTGCCGGTCCCCAATTCGACTATCATGTTGAGCACAAGCCTCAGGTACAGAAACCAATCCCAAGATTGCCACGGTTCCCAGGACCTGCATCAGCACCTGGCTCCTTCAATATCAATGGCTTCAGAGCAGACAACACATTCTTCAACAGCTCCAGGGAAAGAATATCATCTGATCGGTTCTGGAGTTATCCACAGCGAAGCTATTACTCATGTGTTCTTTACAACCAAGGTCGCATCTTCCCACACAAGCGCCTTGACATTGAAGCAATAGCTGGTCTGCCCTGTCGGGAAGAAGCTCTGGATTGCTCCAAAGAGGTTGGACTACTGCCGTTCGTCACTGACCAAGAGCATTGGAATGAAGAGTTGCTGCTCCAATTATATGCCACACTTCACATCCGCGGGTATAGCAGAGATCCGAAGACTTGGGTCCTGAAGTGGATGACAGGAAATGTTCATCACGAAGCCAAAGCCTTTGACATCATTGAGCTCACTGGTTTGCCCACTCCTGGCGATCTCTACGAGCATGGCTGTCAGCTTCATAGTGAAGCTATTGAGAGCATCTTTCAGAAGACTGAACCTAATATGAGTCAGATGCTCAGTATGATGAAGCCATTGCCCCAAGATGCTGCTTATCCCACGGAGTTCTTCATTGAAGACCTTGAGTATCTGCCAAGAACCATTTATCACATCATAAGGCGAACTCTCTGGCCAATCAAAGGACATTCTCCCCATGCCAAGCTGGAAGGTGCAATGAAGACTTTGGTCTTCTACATTCTTCATGGAAAATGCTTCAATACACAGGATTTCTTCATTCGCCAACTTGCTGCATCTGGCTCTGATCTGTTTGGTTTGAAGTTCTACGCCCCTTGGGTGATGCGGCTGATCAAACATCACTCCGCTATCTCATATCAGCCCTCGGCCCGCAACCATCGGATCTTTTTGCCTGATGTGGATATGTCTATTGAAGCCATCTATCCTGAGCCTGCCAAGGAACCTCTCAGTCTTCAGAATGCAGAGCATCAAAGTTTCACTCAGAACGTTGAAGGCATGGAAGCCGTAACTCGTGTGTATCCTTTGGCTGGCACTACACGTGCACCGCATCCTGCTCTCACTGAAGCCACTGACAGTACAACTGCTCCACGACCCAAGAAGCGCACTCGTGTTCTCAACGACCGAGAGCTTCTTGTGGCTCTTCATCAGAAACAGGATAGGCATCATGACTGGCTGAAGCGTCAGATGCAAAGCCTCTTGGTGGATGTTAATCGCATTCGCAATCTTGCCACCAAGAATGCTTTTGTTGCCCATGAAACCTCTCGCCGCACATGGAAAGGGCTAAGACTGATGTGTTCTGAAGATGATCTTCAAGAGGATGGCTTCACTGAGCGATTCAAGTTTGACTCCACACCTCCTCGAAGGGCAGTGCTGCGATGAACTTCATCCCTTGAAGACTCTGAGTTCTCTTCCTCTGCTGCAACTGTGAATGCCAGAGTAATCGAGGATGAAGACGATGCTACTTCACCGCCACCTCCTTCAGCATGCTTCGACTCTGCTCCAAGCTCTTCAGCACCGCCAAACACAACCAATGACCCTGCTGCTTCACCTACTCCTCATGGGAACGAGTAGATGCTCTATGTCTTCAAACCTTTTTGGTCCTTACTGACAAAAGGGGGAGAAGCATATGAGGTTGATAGTCTTCAAGTGGGTCCATATGGGCGGGTGCTTTATATTTTGCTTCGTGCTTACAACTCTCGTTTTGCTACATTTGGTTCTTTGAGTTGTAACACTTAAACTCGATGGTCATCTGCTACTTATTTTCCACCGTGTGTTGCGATGATAAATTCCGCATGTGCGACGATAAATTCCGCACTTAGATCATTCTGCAGACGTCCATTTTCCATTATGCATGTCATTATCTTCATATACTTTCACATGCATAGTGGATTGTCATCATAAGTTGAAGTGGATCTGCATAAGTACAACCTGCCATGTGCATTTGCATTCCAAAAGCAAATTACTTATATGCACATCTTCAGGGGGAGCCCTTGCAACTTATGAAGACAATTCCTTATCCTTTACAATTTCACAGATTATATTCCCCGTCGAAAACTTCAACTAGTTTGTCATCAATCACCAAAAAGGGGGAGATTGTAAGTGCATCTAGTGCCACCCCTAGTTGGTTTTGGAGTATTGACGACAAACCTAGTTGAGGGACTAATGTGTTTGTGAGAATTGTAGGATAACACAGGTAGAAGTCCCTCATTGATTCGGTTTTCCTACCAGAGATGACCCCTAAAAATGTATGAAGACATTGAAGTCAAATGTGGTATATGAAGATATTCACATTGAAGACTATGACAAGAGAAGACACAACACGAAGCCTATGGAGCTCGAAGACTTAGATCTTTCGTAGTTCTCTTTCTTTTGTGTTGAGTCATAGGAACCACCGTACTGTTAAGTGGGGTCCAAGAGAACCAGTCAGAATGACTGAAGTGATGCTTAAACAAAACGTATGTCTTCGAGTGAAGACTTTGAGAGCGAATCTTGTCCAGAGCCGGGCAAGTCAGCTTTGCTTGAAGCCCAAGTAAAGTTGCCGTGTGAGTTTGAAATCTGACCGTTGGAACACGTGTCAGTTCCTTAGTGACCCAGGGTCATTTCGGACAAATCAGGTCGGGTTGCCAAGTGGCTATAAATAGCCCACCCCCTACAACCATAGACGGTTGGTTGATCAGATTCAGAGTACGGCTTTTGTCATTTGAGAGCAACCCACCTCGAAGCCTTTGAGAGAGAATTCCTTGCAAGTATAAAGCCCTAACCACCCAGAGGCAAAGAGAATTAGGCATCACTTAAGTCTTCTTGTCTGTGTGATCTGAAGACTTATTACACTTGAGGACTGTGCATCCTCCAGCCGGTTAGGCGTCGCGTTCTGAGCATCCAAGAGACATTGTGGATTGCCCGTGAACGAAGTCTGTGAAGGTTTGGGAGTCTACCTTGAAGACTTACCAGAGTGATTGGGAGAGGTCTGTGTGACCTTAGCTCAAGGGGAATACGGTGAGGACTGGGTGTCCTGAGCTGCGTGTTCAGGACTGGGTGTCCGGGACTGTGTGTCCTAAGGTTTAAATACCTAGCCGCCCTAACCAGACGTACAGTTGGCACAGCAACTGGAACTGGTCCAACAAACCATTGTCTTCAGCGAGTCACTGGTTTCATCTCCCCTTCCCTTTACTCACTGTTACTCCTTGTGAAGTCATTGTATGTTCGTACTATCTTTTGTCTTCACTGAGTTATTGCGTGTTTTGTGTGGCTTCACAATATCTTCCTACCTGATCCTTACTACATTGCTGCTATTAGTCATTGTGTTTTCACTCTATTGAATACTTGACTATGGCTTGCCTAGTGTAGTCTACCTTCCGCTGCAGGGTAATAGGTTTATTTCTATCATTTGTCTTCATAACTTCCACGTTTTGAAGACTTTCATAAAAATCGCCTATTCACCCCCCCCTCTAGTCGATATAACGCACTTTCAATCACAGAAAAAAATTCGTTCGGCCCAAAATGTCACGGATGTGTCTTTTTTTGTAGTGTTTCATGAAAGATCGGCCGATTAGGGTTCTAACCTACATCATCTTGGTATCAGAGCCACGTTGATCATGATTTCGGAGCCTCCCTGTTGTGTTTCTAGCCTTGTTTTGTTGTTTTTCGTCCTAATTCGAAAAATTCCCCATGAAAATAGCCCCAATTTTTTTTGTGATTTGGTAGTGTGTTGATATTTTGTTGGTTTGGATCCATGGATTTGCTTTGTTTTGAGTGTATCTAGCTTTTCCCCCTTTCCCCACCCTTCCCATCCACAAAATCCTCCGGATTTGACCATTTTCGTCATCCCCATCACGAACACGTGAAGTTCATCCCGTGCTCGATTTTCGCCCAGGCACCGGACGTCTGACCCAGCCCGGACGTCCGACGACCGGCCCAGCCCGAACGTCCGACCGACCCAGCCCGGACGTCCGACCAACACTGACGAAACTGATTTTTCAGTGTAGTCACCACCACCGCCCCACATTTCCGCATACACACTCCTACCAACAGTACACCATCACCACTTCCGCATACCACCACCATTGCTTACCCATTTTGCTCTCCGAAACGTTCGCTACTTCGAGCTTTGAGAATTTGAGTTGCGGTACCGTATCCTTTTGCGTTTCGGCTATCTAGGTACGGTTCGACATCAACATCACCGCCGCTCATCTTCGCCATGGACGCATCAACAACAACGACCACCTCGATTACATATTGGTATTTAGGTCAACCATTTTGACACCATACTGTAAGCAAGAATGGTAACCTCGTCTTGGTATTGGACATATCACTCTTGCCATTACATTGATAGCCATCATAGCCTTAGTCCTTTGTGTTGCTTACCCATCAAGACTAGCCATTGAGTATTGCCGACAATGATACTTGTGCACATTAGTGATCATACTTCTCATAGCACACATACATCATTGTTGCATATATTGGTATCATCTCTTGTGTCACAAAGTTGTCATCGCATACACAATTGATATCTTGGTTCATCAAGCATTGCATGAGAAAAGATCTCAAACATCAAAGAGCCAAACAAGCTTGTAAGCAAAGAGGAAAGATAAGCAAAGAGCTTTGAAGCAAGAACCATAGCATCATACAACATTTAGATTGTCATACTCGATCATCTTGGATCATATCATCGAAACACCTTGCATAGAGCATACTTGGGATAGAAGTCGTTGCATTTTTGCTAAGTAGGTTGTGCACAGGTTCTTTGTATCCGCTTATTGTGCAATCGTGCTAGCGTCTCTCAAGTGTTGTGCAATAAGAGCATTTTTGTCGATTCCACATTCTGGCTCAACCTTGGTTGCACAACCCCACTTATCTTTTTGCGTGTGTGTTTCCATGTACCTTATATGCTTGGTCTACTTGTTACATTGCATCTTGTGAATCTTTTCCAACATTATTGAAGCTCACTTACAATTGCATCAAATTTTGTGCCACCATCCTAACCAAGCTCCACCATAAGCTTTTACTTGCGTAGGTGTGAGAAACTGACAAGAGCTAGTACCAATTGTGTTATTTCCTTGTCCTACATTGGAGTGATCATCGATCCACTTTCAACTTCAGTCAAGGTACATTTGGTATTCGTTCTTCTCTTTCTACCACTCACATTTATCTTGGAATGATGGATAGGCCAAGTAATTCTACCAACCCACTCTTCATTGAGCACGACGATGACATGAACTCCTATGTCACCAAGAGTCACCTCTTTGGTGCACAACATGCTTTGCATCAAGAGCAACAAGCCATGAGTGAACGCATCGACAACCTCGCCTCCGACTTGAAACTCTCCGAGCAACGTACAAAGGACTACTTCGACCACAAGCTCAACAATCACAAGCAATAGATGGAAAAGATTCACGCTTTGTTGCTCAACCGCTCTTCTTCCACTTCGTCCTCAACAAGGACTCGCTCAAGTCGACACTCCAACTTCACCCTCTCCAGCTCAAGTACACCGACATCAAACACTCTACGCCGTGCCACGCGCAACGATCGTCAAGAAGCCTCAATCCTATACGTGACACCGATTCTCAAGAGCATCAACGACGTCAAACCCAAGAGGCTTTCACGCTAGCACGAGAACAGCAACGACAACGCCAACATGAAGAGGAAGAGCGAGCGTGTCTACACCAAGTTGCACAAGATGCAGAAGCACAACGCCAAGAACATCAACTCCGTGACGCTCAAGCACTTGCGGCGCAACAAGCCCTCCGAGATTCAAGTCGAGCCATAGCCAACCGAGGCCGACAAGCTAGTGAACAAGAAGAAGCACTTCACGACGTAATTCAAGAACGAAGATTTCAAGCTCGCGTGCATCGTCAAGTTCTTCCTCGAGCTCGACAAGCTACCCCACAAGCTCGCCAAGAACATCAAGTTCGCCAAGAGCATGACGACATTGGAAATCCTCCATGACAAGATCAACATGAGGTTGACAACCCTCCTCACCAAGAGCGACAAGAGCTTAACAATCATCAACAACATGGACGTCCTCATCCCTAACCCCAACACAATGAAGAGCAACGCTACGGCAAGCTCAAGTTCACCATGCCCAAGTTCAGTGGAAGCAATGATCCCCAAGAGTACCTTTCATGGGCATTGAAGGTCGACAAAATTTTCCATTTGCACAACTAGGACGAAGAGAAGAAAATTGCGATGGCATCCCTTGAATTCCAAGACTATGTCCTCATTTGGTGGGAACAAGTCATCGAGTGCCAAGAGGCAAGAGGTGAACCACCCATCACTACTTGGGCGCAAATGAAGGATTCCATGAGAGCACGCTTTGTGCCTACCTACTACAACCGTGACCTCTTCAAGAAACTCCAACTACTCAAGCAAGGAACCAAGAGCGTTGAAGAGTACTACAAGGAGATGGAGATTGCCATGATATGAGCCAATGTCACGGAAGACGATGAGCGAACTATGGCACGTTTCTTGAATGAACTCAATCATCCCATCAAGAAGATCGCGGAATTTCAACCATACTCGAACCTCATCGAGCTAGTGCATCAAGCTACCAAAGCGGAACGCCAAGTGCAAGATGATTTCAAGTATGCCAAGTTCTCATCAAATCATACGGCTTCTTCAACACCCAAGCTTCAACGACTCCAACACCGTGTACCAAGCCTTCTACTAGCAACATCGACAAGTCGAGTTCCAAGAAAGCTTCGTCTACTCCAAGTCATCCTCCTACTACAAGCAACTTCAAGCCGAGAGCTTCATCACCATCAACCCCAATCGATGAGACCGTCAAGATGAGTTCCTTCAAATGCTTCACATGCGGAGGCCGAGGCCACAAGTCATATGAGTGCACCAACAAGCGAACCATGATCCTCAATGATGACGGCACCTACGACTCCATGAGTGAAGGAGAAATGGACGCTCTTGAGCAAGTCGCCATGCACGGGCAAGTGAACGATGAAGAGGAACAAGTCTTTTGCGATGAAGATTCAAGTCCCGCCCTTGTTGTATCCAAGGTCTTGACTCTCCTACATCACCAATAAGAAGACCAAAGATGCCACATATTCCACACCAAGGCCGCATCAACGGATGATCCGTCAAGGTCATCATCGATGGAGGGAGTTTTCATAATCTCGCAAGTGAAGAACTTTGCTCCAAGCTCCAATTGCCTAAGACGAAGCATCCACATCCATACAAAGTGCAATGGCTTAGCGACTCCGGCACTATCCAAGTTGAGCATTGAGTACAAGTCTCCTTCAAAATTGGCGCCTACGAAGACACCTTTGAGTGCGACGTCATTCCAATGACCGTTTGCCACCTTCTCCTTGGGCGCGCATGTTAATTCAATAGAGGAGTCATCCACAACGACCGAACGAACCACTACATCTTCAAGATGAAGGGCAAGGAGTATGTCCTTCGTCCAATGGCGCCAAGCAAAGTGATCGCCGACAAGCAAGCCACCCATCGTGGAGATCATAGTGAGAGAGCGAGCCACCAAAAAGAGAGTGAGCACCACAAGCCCAAATCAAACACCTCTACGAGAAGAACTTAGTGCTATTGGTCACCAAAAGTGAGATAAGAGGAGTGTGTGAGAACCCATCTAGTGTCCTACACTACGTCCTTGTGTGCAAGGACAATGCACCACAAACTAACACTTCTCACACTCTTCCTCTAGTGTTGTCTTCTCTTTTGCAGGAATTTCATGATGCTTTCCCCGATGAGCTACCTCCGGTACTACCTCCACTACGAGGCATTGAGCACGGCATCAACCTCATCCCCGGAGCGCCGCTTTCGAACAAAGCTCCCTACCGCGTCAACCCTGAAGAAACCAAAGAAAAACAAAGGCAAGTAAAACATCTCATAGACCATGGACATGTGCGTGAAAGTTTGAGCCCTTGTGCCGTTCCGGTCATTCTTGTGCCAAAATGAGACGGTAGCTTTCGCATGTGCTCCGATTGTAGACCTATAAATGCTATCACCGTTCGCTATAGGTATCCCATTCCACGCCTTGATGATATGCTTGATGAGCTTAGCGGTGCCACTATCTTTTCCAAAAATGATATTAAGAGTGGTTACTATCAAATACGCATACATGAGGGTGATGAATGGAAAACCGCTTTCAAAACAAAGTTTGGCTTGTATGAGTGGTTAGTCATGCCTATGGATCTCTCGGAAGCAGCGGGTACTTTTATGCGTCTTATGAATCATGTCTTTCGCCCTTACATTGGTGTGTTTGTTGTGGTCTACTTTGATGATATCCTTGTTTTTAGCAAGTCTAGCAAATAGCATGTCACCCATGTCCGAATCGTTTGGCAAACTCTTCGAAAAGGGCATCTCTATGATAATACGGAGAAATGCCTTTTTGGCGTTGACAAGCTCGTTTTCTTGGGTTTTGTTGTTTCTTCTAAGGGTGTTCATGTTGATGAGTCCAAGATCAATGCTATCAAGACTTGGCCACAACCAACCAACTTGCATCAAGTGCTTAGTTTTCTTGGCCTTGCGGGTTGCTATCGACGTTTTGTGAAGGATTTTTAGCACCATTGCTTCGCCTTTGCATGCTTTGAGCAAGAAGAATGCGCCTTTTGTTTGGGGACCATCCCAAGATACCGCTTTCAATGAGCTTAAGAATTTGCTTACTCATGCTCCCGTGCTTGCTTTATCCAACTTTGACAAACCCTTTGAGATTCATTGCGATGCTAGCGGTAATGGCATAGGAGGTGTGTTAACACAAGAGAAGCGGCCCATAGCTTACTTTAGTGAGAAACTTTTCGGAGTGCAACTCAATTACCCCATCTATGACAAAGAGCTATATGCTTTAGTGCGAGTCTTGCATGAATGCGAACATTACCTTCGTCCCCATGAGTTTATCATTCATACCGATCATGAGACTCTCAAGTATCTTAAGGGCCAAACCAAGTTGAACAAGCGTCATGCTAAATGGAGTGAATTTATTGAGTGTTTTCCTTATGTCATCAAGTACATCAAAGGTAAGGAAAATGTTGTAGCGGATGCTCTTTCCCGCATATGCATCCTTGTCACTCAACTTGAATTGGACGTCATTGGTTTTGAGCATATTAAAGACTTGTATGAGCATGATCCTACTTTTGCTACTCCTTATGCCAAGTGTTTGCCGCACACCTCTTGGGAATGCTATTACATTAAAGATGGATATCTTATGAGAGCGAACAAAATTTGCATCCCTGAGTCTTCTCTTCGTTTGTTGCTTTTGCAGGAATCTCATGGAGGAGGCTTAATGGGACATTTTGGACGAGACAAGACATTCACCACGCTCTCGAAGAACTAATTTTGGCCCAAGATGTTTCGCGATGTCAACCGCTTCACCAACCGATGCCCTACATGTCGCAAACCTAAGTCCAAAGCTCAATCCCATGGCCTTTATATGCCTCTACCAATTCCATACCAACCATGGGAAGATATTAGCATGGACTTTGTACTTGGTTTGCCTAGGACTAGAAATGGGAAGGATTCGGTATTTGTCGTTGTGGACCGTTTCTCTAAAATGGCACATTTCATTCCTTGCAACAAGATAGACGATGCTTCACATGTTGCTAATCTCTTTTGTAGGGAAATATTGCGTCTACATGGAGTGCCCAAAGACTATCGTCTCGGACCGCGACGTCAACTTCCTTAGCTACTTTTGGAAGACCTTATGCGCCAAGCTTGGAATCAAGCTACTTTTCTCCATGGCGTATCATCCACAAACCGATGGCCAAATGGAAGTTACTAACCGCACACTCTCTGCTCTACTTCGATTACTCATCAATAAGAACATCAAGGAGTGGGAGGAGTTCCTACCTATCGCCGAGTTCGCCTACAACCGAGCAAGACACTCAACAACCGGCGAGTCCCCATTCGAGGTCGTCTATGGCTTCAACCCTTTGTCACCATTGGACATTCTCCCTCTACCACTCCAAGAGCGCATCAATTTGGACGCTAGCGCAAGAGCGACACATCTCAAGAAGGTGCATGAAGACACACAAAACACCATCGAGCGCCAAGTTCAATGCCTTGCGTCCAAGCTTAGCTACAACAAGCACCCTATGGTCTTCAACATTGGTGATCTCGTGTGGCTACACCTTCGCAAGGACCGTTTTCCACAAGAACGCAAGTCGAAACTTCGACCGCGAGCGGATGGACCCTTCAAGGTGCGCACACGCTACAATGACAACGCTTACAAGATCGACCTCTCGCGCGACAAGTACAACGTGAGCGACATCTTCAACACCAAAGATCTCTCTCCCTTCCATGGTGATGAAGAATTTGATCCGAGGACGGATCTTCCCCAAGGGAGGGGAGATGATGCGGAGCATCCCAAGGCCACCCCCATGGACCCAACTACATCTACTACGACACCTCTTGGACCCATGACACGAGCACGTGCAAGAGCTCTTGAAACCGAGGTGACATCTCTCCTCTTACAATTTCACTTCGATGCACACGAGACATGGCTACTACGTCATATGGACACATTGTGCATGCTCAGGTATCATGGAGAAGTTAAGGAGCAAGGACAAGAAGAAGAGGAAGATGGACGTGAAGACGGAGACGAATAAGAGGAGCTGCAGGAAAAGTCCCAGCCACCGGACGACCGGCCGGGAACGGATGTCCGGTCCAGACCGGACGACTGGCGCACCTGCATCCGAGCCAAACGACCGGACATCCGGTCCAGACCGGACGACCGGTGCCCCTGCACCCGAGGCAAAAGAGCGGATGTCCGGCCCCGACCAGACGACCAGCACGACATCATCCGAGCGCACATCAGCGGGAGTCCGACGTTTCTAGTCGTCCGGCACCCCCATCACAGAGCAGAACTAGCGGACGTCCGGAGGACACCGGACGACCGGCCGCTCCTGAGACACCGGACGTACGGCCACCAGTGGACGTCTGGTACCTGGCTGCGTCTAGATTCGGGCCCGAGGCCCATGTACCCCTACTTTCGCCCCCATTTGCACTTAGACCATAAATAGACGTCTCCCACCTCCTTTCTAGGGCTAGCAAAGGATTAGCTCATATTTTTTGTGAGAGCTTTGCTCATCCACTTGGTTACCTTCTCTTCGGAGATTCGAGCCTCCACCAGAGAAGATCCCCCAAGCGGATTCAAGACCCCTCTTTAGGGAAGAACTCAAGACCTCCTCACGGAGAAGACCGGTTACCGTGTATCATCTGTTGTTGACTTTGGATCATGTATCTTCTCTTATGTATTCGAGGATCTAGCACTTGTGTGACTTCTTCTTGTTAGTTTGAGTATTCCTCTTGTGTTTCCCCTTGTGATTTCCCTCGTTTCCCTCCCCGTGTTCTTCGTGTTCATCGTTGGATCCGCTCCTTTCATGAAAGATCGGCTGATTAGGGTTCTACCCTACATCACAACCTGGGGCAGGGGATCCTCATGGCTCCAAAGGATGGGATGTTCAGACCATCGCAAGTAACGGGGAATCGCTGGCTCAACTATGTTCACCACCCTTTTATGAATCTTCTGGTCTCGTTTACACAAACTCGTAGTGAACACATGGTACTGTCCACTATTCAACTGCTTCGGATTACTCTGATAACTAGATTGTTGCTCCTGATTCCCTTGACCAGACTGCTGATTAAAACCACCTTGATTGCCTTGGCTATGGAAACCAGAGTTTGAACTGCCACTGCCAAAGCCAGGCCCGTGAGAGCCGGATCCTGAACCACCATTCGGGCCATGATTATTCTAGAAAAAATTGGAATTCCTATACTCCCTCATAATGAAGCAATCCTTCCGCAGATGATTTGCCGGCTTCTCTTGCATGCCATGCTTTGGGCAAGGCTGGTTCATCATTGCTTCAAGGTTAATTTTGGCCCTCCAAACCGGGGCGACTTTCCCTTGTGACGTTGATTATTATTCTGCACATTGGTGCTGGCCACAAATCCTAAACCACTCTCCGCCTTGCTCTTACCGTTGCCACCATGACCTGTCGTGTTATGCTGTTGTCCCTTAGCACTGCCTACTCCTGCTTTGTGTTGTGTTGCTAGGGTTTCGATTACCAGGGAGCGAATACGCTTGACCTAGCTCTCGATTGTTGTTACTTGTCCCTAAACCGCCGCCAGGTCATCCCTTTATATACACAGGTTGATGGCCGGCGGCTGACCGAGTCCTGGTCGGCTCATACACAACGTGTATGGCTCGGTGACTAACTACACTTGCCTTACAAAACTAGTTATACACATATGGCGGTTCATCCTCTTGGTCCTCAACTCGCCTCTGGGTCTTGGGCCATCAATGGGCTTTGTATGAGTCGCCATCTTCATTGATAAGTCGCCAGTGGTATGACCCGGCCCCTCCTGGGCGGTTCATACCCAGTAGTTATATCCCCAACACTAGTCATTCATGAATTGCTTGTATGACCAATATTGTGATTGTCAAGGTTCAAATGATCTGACTTTCTAAACCCAATGTGAAGCTACTACTAAGAATGATATGAACATATAAGTTCAACTTCATGATATTAAATTCATTCAACAATTTACTCTAGGATATAAGTGAAGCACAAGAGTAGATGGCAAACTACTCCAAAAAGATATAAGTGAAGATAAAGTGAGTACTTAAGTAAATGGGTAGTTATTTGAGGACTCTCTCATTTAAAAACTTTCAGATCTAGGTATTTTATTAAAACAGCAAGCAAAACAAAATAAAATGACAATCCAATAATAGCACACATCATGTGAAGAAGCAAAAAACTTAGGCTCAACCGATACTTACCGAGGCATCCCCAAGCTTAGATGCTTGAGACTTGTTGGAATATTATCTTGGGATGCCTTAGGCATCCCCAAGCTTGAACTTTTGTGTCTCCTTAATTCCTTTTATATCACAGTTTCCCTAATTCTTAAAACCTTCATCCACACAATACTCAACAAGAACTCATAAGATACGTTAGTACAAATGAACTCAAAACCTTATCATTCTCTACTATAGCAAATCACTAAAATTATTATTTAACATTGCACACTAAATGCCTCTGCATATTTAATACTCCCATCCTCAAATAGAATCATTAAAGCATACATATGCAAACATAACAGCAATCTGTTAAAACAGGATAGTCTGTAAAGGATCCGACGAGATTTATACTTCTTTCACTCAAAAAATTCTAAAAATTTACCACCCAGTAGAAAATTTATCACAGATTATTGTGTAAAAAATTCAATATTTTATCACATTGCGACTTTTCCCGAGAATTCACAGACTAGCGTGCAACTGTTTGTTTTCAAACAACCACATATAGACTTGCAAAATAAGCATGGCAAAGGCTATACTGGACATTTTTATTGAAGTAAAGATATGAAACATTATTCCAAATATCAGCAAGAAAATCTTAAAAAAATAAAATGACTCTCCAAGCGAAACACATATCATGTGACGAATAAAAATATTACTCCAAGTGAGGTTACCGATAATGTTTAAGACGAAAGAGGGAAGGCATCCCCAAGCTTAGTTGCTTGGAACATCCTTGAATATTACCTTGGGGTGTCTTTGGCATCCCCAAGATCAGGTTCTTGCCACTCCTTATTCTTCTCATATCGATATCTCACCCAAAACTTGAAAACTTCAATCACACAAAACTTAACGGAACTTCGTGAGATAGGTTAGTATGATAATGACAAATCATTCACTTTGGTATTGTAAAATAGAAGACTTATAATTGTTATCACACAATTCCTACTGTACCTTATCATTTACACAATTTATATTGAGAAATATACGCCATAGAAACTAGAAAACAAGAAAACTATGCATTGAAAACAGAGTTTGTCAAAAATAGAACCGTGTGTAATGATCTGGACAATGACCACACTTCCGTTACTCCAAAAATTCTGAAAAAATAGGAAAACCTAGGCAATTTGTACATCAATCGTGTGTAAAAATTTCAGAATTTTATCATGTTCCTCTTAATGAAACAATTATGTTACTGTTAGCAAAACATTCTGCTTTTGTACAAAATCAAGTGAACTATCATCAACACCATCCCAAAGGCTTTACTTGTCACTTTATTGAAATAAAATCTATAAAACATGATTAATACAACAGCTTAATAATGTGAACAAACAAAAATAGTAGGTATAAGTGTTGGGTTGTCTCCCAACAAGCGCTTTTTCTTTTATGCCTTTTTAGCTAGGCATGATGATTTCAATGATGCCCACAAAAAGATAAGAAATGAAACATAACAAGAGCATCATGAAACACATGGCAACTACAATTAAGCCTAACCCACTTCTTATGCATAGGTATTTTGTTAGCAAACAACTTATGGGAGCAAGAATCAACTAACATAGGAAGCCAAAACAAGCAAAACTTCAAGATTTTCAACACATAGCAAGGAAACTTGATATTACTGCAATACCTACAAGCATATGTTCCTCTCTCATAACAATTTTTAGTGGCATAATGAATGGATTCAACAATATAGCTATCACATAAAGCATTCTTTTCATGATCCACATGCATAAAAAAATTATTACTCTCCACATAAGAAAATTTATTCTCATGAATAGTAGTGGGAGGAAACTCAAAAAAATAACTATCATGAGATACTTGATTGGGATAATCAATATGAGCACAAAAAACATGATGACAAGTTTCATGGATATCATTACCCTTTAGAGCATACATATCATCACAATAATCATCATTAAACCTCTTCCAATGTAGTGGATTCATCATTAAATAAAAAATTCATGACCTCTCCAAATCCAGTTTCATAATTATTACAACAAGATTTAACACCCTCCAAAATAGTGGGATTATTATTACCTAGAGTTGACACTCTTCCAAACCCACTTTCATCATTATAATAATCATAAGAAGGAGGCATGCTATCATCATAATAAATTTTCTCATCAAAACTTTGGGGACTAATAGTATCATCTTCATCAAACATAGTTGTTGGTGCAATGATAGGCCCCTTATGTTTTTGGAGTTTGTTGACATAAATAAATTGGGACTTATGTGTTTGCTAGTGGACACAGAGTAACAGGTCCCCGAAGCATCGAGGAGTTTGATGCAAATGACGAAGATAATCTCCATGCTCTGCAGCGAAGGTTATCACCGAAGATAAAGCTAACAAGAGTGGCCCCTAAAAATTGCTAAAATACAAGCAATTGGTTCGGTGTCTGTTAGAAGCATATGACTGCGTTCGTGGAAGAATGAAGATGGAGTCAAGACATAGCATTTTTTCCTTGTTCTTATTCTTTCATTGAGTCATAGGACCACCGTACTATTAATAGGGGTGTAGCGTTCGAAGCTTTGATTCTCTGATGCTAAACCAAAATCCTATGAAAGCTGTGAGAGAAATCTCTTTGTCCTATGAGTAAATACTTGCCAACAAGAGACTGTGATCTTCTTGGCTGCTGTAACATCCCAAATTTCCAATTTGGCATGCTATACATAGGTCATCATATGCATATCATATTTTATTTGCATTTTGGTTTTGATCCTAGAAAATCTAAGCAACTCAAGGACCCGCGGAGAGAGTTGGGGATTTTCTTTATTTTCATATTTTAGTTTTTCTCAAATATTGAAAAGAGGATCATCTTGGTTTTAATTATTTTTCTCTCCAAATAATATTTCCAAACATCAAAGTAAAAGAGAGGAGATAATATGACTTCTCCAAAATAAAAGAAATATTGGAGGAAAAATGTTAAAATCAGATAAATAATTTTATTTTGATTTTATTGCTATTTTATTTGAATTAGAAAAAACATGCATTTTTCAAAATTGCATTTTTAGGTAGGAAAAATGTTCACTTTGTTCTAAATATTTTATTTAGACAGTGAAATTTGTTTTTGGCATTTTTAGAACTTTTTTCTATTTCTTCAGGATTTTTCTCTTCGGCGGATTTAAAAAAAGGGTCTTCGAACCGACTGGGCCGAAGCCCAGCTGGCCCAGCGCCCGGTCGCCCCTGACCCCGAGCCGGTTTCCCGCTCCCGCACGCGCCGCTGCCACTTTGGCCGCCTCGGAGTCCGCCGCCGCCCTGCCCCCTCCCGCAAGCACCCTCACGACCCCTTATATAAGCTGCCCCACCCCGCCGCCTCTCCTCGTCCCGCTTGCCGCCCAAGCCGCCGGCTGCACCACCCCGCCACCGCAGCCGCCGCATGAGGCCGCCCGCCGCGCCGTAGCCCGCCACCCTGGGTCCGCGCCGCCGCTGCCCCACCTCGCCGGAAGCTGTCGGACCTCGCGGATCTCGCCGCCCGTTTTTTTGGTTTTAAGGTAAAAAACCGTCCCGGTTTTTTTAGAAACCGTAGTTTTGGTTTCTATTTAGATCGGTTCAGTTCGTTTCGTTTTTTCGGTTTCGTTATTTAGCGAGCGTCCGCTTGTTAGTTCGTTTTTAATGAACGCGTTCGTCCGTTCGTCTCTGTTAACGAACGTTCTCGCCGTAGTCCTTTTTCCCGCCATGGACCTATCCGCGATTACTTTTATCGCAGATTAGCCCCTGATCTTGAAACCCTCCCAACTTCTTAACCGTTCGCCCAAATCCAGTGAAACCAACACCAAAATATTCGTCTCGAGCCCCTCTTTCTGTTTAATCAACTTGAACATGATTTTGACAATTCAAAACTTGGTTTCAAGAAGTTTTGTTTTCGAAGTTCTTTTGATCGTAGTTTCAGTTCCGTAGCTCCGATTTGACCGATTCTTTTTGCAAATCAAACCTCTTCTGTTGAACTTTCAGATTTTGGATCTTCTTATTTGAGTTTTACCCTTGCATCTATGCTTGAGTGCTTATGTATGATATTGTTTGTTTGCGATAGAATTTCCGGAGTGCGAAGCGTGCTACTACGAGTCTCTAGGGTTTGTGGATCGTCAGCAAGGCAAGTAACACATTGATCGTACTCCTTTACTACCGAGTTTTTATGCATTAGCTACAATCCTCAAACACTTCATGATTAAGATGTGATTAACATGCGGGTATTGGGAAGTAGATGATGAGGTAGAACCTATTGCCCTTTTTAATATCAAACCCTTGGGAGTTACTTCTACGCTATGCTTATATTGCCATGCTATGCTCGTAGACGTGGATTGGGTTTGAGTGTATCCATGACAGATGTGAGATTGTTAATTAATGGTTACTTAAGGTGGCTACTTAAATACACATCTTGGTGGATTGGTTGCGGGCACCTGGGATATACCAGTGATGTCCTTTGGTTTGCCACCCAGGCTCAAAGGGATCATAAGATTATTCATGCTAGAAACTTCAGTGTGCAACCACAAACTATTATGGGCTCTAGCATAGTTGAACATCTTGCATGACCTCTTTCAGTGGTAGACTAGTAGATGTAGGGGATGTAGGTCGGTACTGTCTACCCAGCGTAAAGAGTTAATGTTCCTGAAAGATCGTGTCTCGGTCATCCATTTCTGAAAACACCATGTAGTGAGAGAAATCCAATGGAGGAGGTCGAGTCTTGTGGGGAAAAGTGTGCAAACCTCTGCAGAGTGTACAAACTTATCATGGTTAGTCGTGTCCCCGGTTGTGGACATCTTGAGTATCTAGTTCTTGGATTATCATGTTGATCTCATCACTCTAAATTAATTGTTGGGTTGTTAATTACTTGTTTAATTGGGATTGATTTGGGATTTACCATTCTCAATGTTTATCAACTACCATGATAGTTAAATAAAATATATTCCTCTCTTGTAGGGAAGGATTGGCTTTTCGCAAAAACATTATAACCATAGAGCCTCCACCAGCCATATATGCATGTAGTGATAGCATTTATTCTGTTCATTGCTCTATTGTGTTATCTTGCCAGCATATTCCATGTGCTGACCCATTTTGAGCTGCAACATATCATGTTGTAGACTTTTCAGATGAAGTGTAAGGTGCTCTAGGTCGTTGTTGTGCACTCAGCTATGCCGTTGGAGTTGATGGACTCACTTTATCTTCCAAGCCTTCCGATATTATCTTGTTTATATGGCCTTAAGCCATATTTATTGTAATAACATCTCTTTTGAGACATTCGATGTAATAAGTGTGTGATTGCACTCTATTATAAATCCTTCAAGTACTGTGCGTGTCAGCATTACCGATCCAGGGATGACACTTATACATAGAGATTTGACCGTCTGAGGTCAGATCGCTACAAGACGGTATCAGAGCATACGCTGATTGTAGGACACGACCACTAAGATAAGCCATAGGTCACTCTTCTCTACTCATTTCTGACTCCTCTCCATTTTCCACACTATAGAATGGCGGACTCAAGGAACAAGTTTTCCCAACCGAATGAAGACACCCCTTTCGGGAGACACTTGAAGGAAGTCACTAGGTACCTGAACATCGGAATACCAAGCTTCACCAGGACCTACACCGCCACTTTGCCATAAGAGGAGTGTTGGATGATTCGAGTTCAAGTTCCAGGAAGGACATTCATGCCAGTCACTGAGCCCATAGAGTTTTCCTTTGATGCACCAACCTGGAGTCTAAAAAAGAGCATGGCAGCCCACATCGCCATAGCACGCATCGGCGAAGTTTATCACAAGGATCTTAAGGACACCATCTACTAGATATGTGGGTGCTGAGATGAGCAATGAGAGATGATCAGCACCAGGAGGGACAAGTCCATTGCAGCCTTCATCTAGGAGTTAAACTAGCACATTCGTCGCCAGGAGAACCAGATGTGCGTGAGCATGATAGATCTGAAGAAGTTGATGACTAGGAACATGGAGCTTGAAGTGGAACTCAAGTCTACACGTGACTGATACGGGGAGGAAATCACAATACTAGTGGAGAAGAATGACAACCTGACAATGAAGCTAGGAGTATTCATGGGAGAGCCCGCGCCAGGAGGAGATGACGAGCATCCTAAGGACTACATCACCATCGATGACACCGACTCCGACACCGACAGTAGTGATGATGACTATGAAGACGAAGCTGGATCGAGCACCATATTGTTAGTAGTATTTTCCCCATGTATATAGTAGTAGTCCGAGCACTATAATGATAGTTAGATCGATTGGATGCCTGTAACGCCCCAAGACCGGAGCTTCAGATGCCTTCCGTGGTTTCCGGGTTTCGCCGTGTGATTTGTTTGGTGCTTTGCATTCATCATTGCCAGAGCAGCCAGATGCAGTTATCGGTAAGTTTTTGGTTAAGTCATTCACCACTCTCGTTCTTTTCGATACTGGTGCATCACATTCATACATTTCAAGGGGATTTGAGGACAAGTTTAAGTTACCCACCTTAGCCCTTAGGTCACCCATGCTTGTAAGCTCACCAGGAGCAGAGTATATGGCCAGCCGATGGTGCGATCGGATACCCTTAACCATTGGTAGCCATGTTTTCCCCTCGGAGCTTATAATTCTAGAGTCCCAAGGATTGTATGTGATAATAGGAATGGATTGGCTATCAAAGTATGGAGGAAACATTGACTATGCTAGTAGGTCAATTCTACTCACCACCCCGGAGGGAAAAGGGATTAAGTATGTATCCAGGCACGCGCCAAGGAGAACCCAAGTAAATTCCCTCTCAGGAGTTGTTCAAGAGGAAGTGCTTGTAGTGAAGGATTATCCGGATGTATTTCCAAAGGAGCTACCAGTCATGCCACTGGATGGAGACATTGAGTTTTTGATAGAGCTGTTGCCAGGCACCGGACCGATATCAAAGAGACCATACCAGATGCCCGCAAATGATCTGGAGGAGATTAAGAAGCAGATCAAGGAGTTATTGGAGAAGGGTTACATTCGACGAAGTTTGTCACCGTGGGGAGCCCCAATGCTTTTGGTTGAGAAGAAGGATGGATCTTTGAGAATGGTTGTTGATTATCACGCATTAAATGAAGTGACGATCAAGAACAAGTACCCACTACCGATGATCAATGATTTATTTGACCAGTTGCAAGGAGATAAAGTATTTTTCCAAAATCGATCTGTGATCTGGATATCACCAGCTAAAGATCCGAGAACAGGATGTAGCTAAGACAGCCTTCAGCACAAGGTATGGGCTATATGAGTATATTGTTATGTCATTTGGATTGACTAACACCCCAGCCTATTTCATGAGTATGATGAATAAGGTGTTCATGGAGTTCTTGGATAAGCTTGTCATGGTGTTCATTGATGATATCTTGGTGTACTCGAAGAATGAAGAGGAACACAAGGTGCATTTGCGTTTAGTTCTCGAGAAGCTCAGGGAACATCAGTTGTATGCCAAGTTCAGCAAGTGTGAGTTTTGGTTAAAGGAAGTTGGATTTCTTGGCCATGTTATATCAGGAGAAGGTATAGCAGTGGATCCTACCAAGGTTCAGTCTGTCACTGAGTGGTTGGCACCCACCTCAGTTGGAGAGATCCGTAGTTTTCTGGGACTCGCGGGATATTATCGAAGATTCATCGAGAATTTTTCTAAGATTGTGAAGCCTATGACGGAGTTGTTGAAGAAGGACACCAAGTTCAAATGGACAGATGAATGTGAGGCAAGTTTTCAGGAATTGAAGAAACGATTGGTTACAACCCCAGTGCTAATTCTGCTAGATATACACAAAGATTTCCAAGTGTATTGCAATGCTTCACGCTTAGGACTTGGAGGTGTACTTATGCAAGACGGAAGAGTTGTTTCATATGCCTCACGTCAGCTTCGACCGCATGAGTTGAATTATGCCACGCATGACTTGGAGTTTGCAGCTGTAGTTCATGCACTCAAGACCTGGAGACATTTTCTTATTGGAAACCATTGTGATGTGTACATGGATCATAAGAGTTTGAAGTACATTTTCATATAGAAGGAGCTGAATCTCAGGCAGAGGAGATGGTTGGATCTTGTAAAGGATTACGACATGAAGTTGAATTATCATCCAGGCAAGGCCAATGTCGTAGCAAATGCTTTGAGCCGAAAGAGTTATACCAATAACCTCGCAAGCGAAGGATTTCCAAAGGAGTTAATCGAAGATCTCAGGGAGCTACGTTTGGAGATAATCCCTAGAGGTTTTGTCACAACAATGGAGGTTCAGTCGACATTATTGGGAAGGATTCAAGAAGCTCAGAAGGATGATAAGGAGATTGCTGAGATAAAGGAGAAAATGGGAAAAGGATACACCAAAGGTTTTCATGAGAATGAGCACGACACCTTATGGTTTGAGGACCGTGTTTATGTACCGAATAATGCATACATCAGGAAGTTAATACTACATGAAGCTCATGACTCGCCATACTCGATACACCCTGGAAACACCAAGATGTATTTGGATTTGAAGGAGCGTTTCTGGTGGACTGGTGTGAAGAAGGATATTGACGAGTATGTCGATATCCGAATGGAAGTGGGATAAGCTTGGCATGGATTTCATCACCGGATGGGCCAGGACCCGATCGGGATATGATTCTATCTGGGTAGTAGTGGATCGTTTGACCAAAGTGGCTCCTTTATCCTAGTGAAAACCACCTATACGAGTGTGAAGTTGGCCAAGATATATATGACCAGGATTGTATGTCTGCATGGAGTTCCAAGGACCATCATATCAGATAGAGGAACACAGTGTACCTCAAAGTTTTGGAATCAGCTGCACCAGACTTTGGGTACCAGGCTAGAATTTAGTACGACCTTTCATCCGCAAATAGATGGGCAGACCGAGAGAGGCAATGAGATTCTGGAGGACATGTTGAGAGCTTGTGCGCTAGATTATGGATCTAGTTGGGATGATAATTTTCCTTATGCAGAGTTCTCATACAACAACAGCTACCAGGCCAGTTTGAAGATGGCACCTTTCGAAGCTTTGTATTGAAGGAGGTGCAGGACACCGTTAATGTGCCATGAAGTTGGAGAACATCAGTTGTTTGGACCAGATTTGATCAAAGAGTCTGAAGAGAAGGTTAAGTTGATCCGAGATAGACTAAAGGTAGCTCAGTCCAGGAAGAAGAGTTATGCAGACTGAAAACGCAAGGAGGTAGCCTATCAAATCGGAGACAGAGAATATCTTCATGTGTCACCTCTGCGAGGAGTTAAACGTTTTGGAGTTAAGGGAAAGTTAACACCGAGATTTGTAGGACCATACCGAGTTTTGGAACGTATGGGAGAATGGCCTACAAGCTGGAGTTGCCTGAAGGACTGTCAGGAGTTTATGATGTGTTTCACATTTCCCAGTTGAAGAAGTGCCATGCTGAGATGGCCGATATTCCTCTAAGAGATACAGTGCCCCTATAAGCAATTCAATTGGATAGTGATCTGACCTACGAGGAGAAACCGGTCAAGATTATCGAGTTTGCCAGCCGAGTTACCTGCAACAAGGTTAACAAGTTTTGCAAAGTTCAGTGGAGCCACCATACCGAGGATGAAGCCACCTGGGAACGAGAGGAAGATCTAGGGAAAGACCACCCACACCTATTTTCCAGCCAACCCAAATCTCCGAAAGTGTCTGTTGGGTTGGTACGAATCGAGACTGGGATTTGTCACTCCGTATGATGGAGAGGTATCTCTGGGCCCACTCGGTAATGCATCATCATAATGATCTCAATGTGACTAAGGATTTAGCCACGGGATCATGCGTTACGGAACGAGTAAAGAGAGTTGCCAGTAACAAGATTGAACAAGGTATGGGGATACCAACGATCAAATCTCGGGCAAGTAACATAGCGATAGATAAAGGGAATTGTATACGGGATTGATTGAATCCTCGAGATCGTGGTTCATCCGATGAGATCATTGTGGAACATGTCGGAGCCAATATGGATATCCAGATCCCGCTATTGGTTATTGGCCGGAGAGATGTATCGGTCATGTCTGCATGGTTCCCGAACCCGTAGGGTCTACACACTTAAGGTTCGGTGACGCTAGAGTTGTTATGGGAAATAGTATGTGGTTACCGAAGGTTGTTCAGAGTCCCGAATGAGACCCCGGACATGACGAGGAGTTCCAGAATGGTCCGGAGGTGACGATCAATATATTGGATGAAGGGTATTGGAGTCCGGAATTGTTCCGGGGGTACCGGGTGACGACCAGCGTGTCCGAAAGGGGTTTCAGAGGCCCCGGCAAGCGTTGGGGGCCTTATGGGCCAAGCGGAGGGGGCACGTCAGCCCACTAAGGGGCTGAGCGCTTCTCCCACCCCATCTCATGTCACCTGGAGAGGTGGGGGTGCCTCCCCTAGGGAAGCCACCCCTCCTGGCTTGGGGGGCAAGTTTCCTAGGGGTGGGGGCGCCCAAACCCATCTAGGGTTTCCCCTGTGGCCTCCGCCCCTACCCTAGGGAAACCCTAGGGCACCTCCTCCTCCCCCTTCCCCCTATATATAGTGAGGGAGAGAGAAGAGCAGCCGCACCCTTCCCTCGGCGCAGCCCCTCCCCCTCTCCTACACCTTCTCCTCCTCCGTAGCGTTTGGCGAAGCCCTGCCGGAGAACCACGAGCTCCATCACCACCACGCCGTCGTGCTGTCGGAGTTCTCCCTCAACTTCTCCTCTCCCCTTGTTGGATCAAGAAGGAGGAGACGTTCTCAGGCTATACGTGTGTTGAACACGGAGGCGCCGTTGTTCGGCCCTTAGATCGGAACCGACCGTGATCTGAATCACTGCGTGTATGACTCCACCAACCGCGTTCTTGTAATGCTTCCGCTTAGCGGTCTTCAAGGGTATGAAGATGCACTCCCTCTCTCTCGTTGCTAGTATCTCCTAGATTGATCTTGGTGACATGTAGGAATTTTTTTGAATTATTGCTACATTCCCCAACAGTGGCATCATGAGCTAGGTCTATGCGTAGATTCTATGCACGAGTAGAACACAAAGCAGTTGTGGGAGATGATTTGTTCAATTTGCTTATCGTTACTAGTATTATCTTGATCCGGTGGCATTTTGGGATGAAGCGGCCCAGACCGACCTTACACGTACGCTTACGTGAGACTAGTTCCACCGACTAACATGCACTTGATGCATAAGGTGGCTGGCAGGTGTCTGTCTCTCCCACTTTAGTCGGATCGGATTCGTTGAAAACGGCCCTTACGAAGGGTAAATAGAAATTGTCTTATCACCGTTGTGGTTTTGCGTAGGTAAGAAACGTTCTTGCTAGAAACGCATAGCAGCCACGTAAAACATGAAACAACAATTAGAGGACGTCTAACTTGTTTTTGCAGGGTATGCTATATGATGTGATATGGCCAAAAGGATGTGATGAATGATATATGTGATGTATGAGATTGATCATGTTCTTGTAATAAGAATCACGACTTGCATGTCGATGAGTATGACAACCGGCTGGAGCCATAGGAGTTGTCTTAATTTATTTACGACCTGTGTGTTAATGAAAACGCCATGTAATTACTTTACTATATTGCTAACCGTTATCCATAGTAGTAGAAGTAATAGTTGGCGAGGCAACTTCATGAAGACACGATGATGGAGATCATGATGATGTAGATCATGGTGTCATGCCGGTGACGATGGTGTTCATGCCGTGCCTCGAAGATGGAGATCAAAGGCGCAAGATGATATTGGCCATATCATGTCACTTTATGATTTGCATGTGATGTTTGTCATGTTTACATCTTATTTGCTTAGAACGACGGTAGCATAAATAAGATGATCCCTCACTAAAATTTCAAGAAAGTATTCCCCCTAACTGTGCACCGTTGCGACGGCTCGTTGTTTCGAAGCACCACATGATGATCGGGTGTGATAGATTCTAACGTTCGAATACAACGGGTGTAAGCCAGATTTACACATGCAAAACACTTAGGTTGACTTGACGAGCCTAGCATGTACAGACATGGCCTTGGAACACGAGAAACCGAAAGGTCGAACATGAGTCATATAGTAGATACAATCAACATGGAGATGTTCACCGTTGATGACTAGTCCATCTCACATGATGATCGGACACGGCCTAGTTGATTCGGATCATGTATCACTTAGATGACTAGAGGGATGTCTATCTGAGTGGGAATTCATTGATTAATTTGATTAGATGAACTTAATTATCATGAACATAGTCTAAATTGTCTTTGCAAATTATGTTGTGGATTAATAGCTCGCGCTTTAGCTCTTTGTTTTAATACGTTCCTAGAGAAAGACTAAGTTGAAAGATATTGTAAGCAATTGTGCGTACTAGGCCCGTCGTCTGAGGATTTTCCTCACTGCTACATAGAAGGCTTCTATCCTTGACGCACCACTCGGTGTGCCAACCCCTCTGGCATCGTCTGTGGATGTTGTGAACATCTGGTAGACATGTTCTGATGACTACCTGATAGTTTAGTGCGTCATGCTTTACGGCTTAGAGTCGGGGCTCAAAAAGCATTTTGAACGCCATGGAACATATGAGATGTTCGAAGAGCTGAAATTGGTATTTCAGGCTCCTGCCCGTGTTGAAAGGTTGAGACCTCTGACAAGACCTTTGCCTACAAGATGGAGGAGAATAGCTCAGCCAGTGAGCATGTGCTCAGAATGTCTGGGTATTTTAATCACTTGAATCAAGTGGGAGTTAATCTTCCAGATATGAGAGTGATTGACAAAAGTTCTCCAGTCGCTATCACCAAGCTACTAGAGTTTTGTGATGAACTATAAGATGCAAGGGAAGATAATCCCGAAGCTGTTTGTCGTGCTTAAGGCCGTAAAGGTAGAAATCAAGAGCACTAGTTTCAAAGTAGGGCAAGGGCATGAAGGGAAACTTCTTGAATGGCAAGCCAGTTGCCGCTCCAGTGAAGAAACCAAAGAACCAAAACTTGAGACAAAGTGCTTCTATTAGGGGAACAGTCACTGGTAGCAGAACTGCCTCAAATACTTGGTAGATAAGAAGGCTGTCAACTTCAACAAAAGTATATTTGATATATGTGTGTTATTGATGTGTACCTTACTAGTACTCCTAGTAGCACCTGGGTATTAGATACCGGTTCAGTTGCTAATATTGGTAACTCGAAACAAAAGCTACGGAATTAACGGAGACTATCTAAGGGCGAGGTGACAATGTGTGTTGGAAGTGTTTCCAAGGTTGATGTGATCACCATTGCACGCTCGGACATTTTCCCAAAGAATGTTCAGACCGAGGAAAGCCTGAGCAGAGTAGTTGAGATCTTGATATTGGAATAAAGCATGTAATGAATGTGGAATACACTTTTATTTCTGGGGGTGTTGAGCTGAGTTATGAAATGGAAATTGTAATAGCTCATGAAGCAATAAAAGTTGATGTGGTTGGAACCTCATGTGAAATGTTATGAGTTATTGTTGATTGTGAGTGCCTCTCCCATTATCTCACCCAAACTTAAACCTTGAACCCATGGACAAGCTGGTCCCAAACCTTTCCCAAAAAAATCACATTTCACCCAAGGAAATACATACATTACCCTGAGTACCCCTTATATCTTATACCTACAGATGACAAGACTTTACGAGTCTTTTCTCAAGGGCCCGAAAACGATCATGCCCCTGACTAGTGATCAGGATTACCCAAAGATCCCAAAGGACATGATGGAGCATATTCATCTTGAAGGAGATTCAGTCTACAAGGGTTATCCTTTCATGGAGAATGGAGTTCAGCTTTGGTACGTGGAGTTACACCTCCATCGTGTGAAGGGAGTTTGCCCAAAGACTATGTGTCAATACCTTTTCATTTCTCGAGTACCACAAGCAACATTCTTCGACTTTGTTCGTGAAGCTGCTTTGGAAGCCATACGTCAGATTGGAGAAATACTTGAAGCAAGAGTCCATCACACACAGGAATACCTGAGAGAAGTACATGCAGAGATGACGGAGATGAAGCTGATGGCCACCATGATAAATCAGAAGATCGATGATTTCAAGGATCACCTCGAACAATTCCAGTGGGATTGAAGCATCTTCAAGTAGGGCAAATGAATAAAGATGGAAGTAATGCTTGACCATACCAAACTATGTGGATGGCAACATTTGTAATAAAGTACTTTTGGAATTTGAATTTTGAGTAGTGATTAAGGATGTAATACATGATTTGATATGAAGAGAGTATGAATTATGGATGCACCAGTACAATTTATTTTTGTGGTAATACCCTGTGTGGACACCTAACCAATGGAAAGGAAAATGTATTCCACGGAGTGGAGTTTGGACAAAATGAGTTGGAGTTTTTTTGTTATGATGGTTACCCCAAGAGTATGAAGGAATGAAGTACTATTGGTTTTGGAATATGGAACAATAGTAACTCCAAGGATGAGTTAAAGATATACAAGTGTTGAAGTGGGCCATAACCCATAGGACCTAGGATTTAAAAGGAACAAGCACAACCTTGTTGTAGAAAGAAATTATGGAAGAAGTTGTGATTTCATTAGCGGACATTCCATAGGAGGTTACGTAAACCCGAGAGTTGTGAAGAAACGATAGAGGTTTTGTTTGGGATGCAGGACATACAGATTTACCCGAACGCAGATCGTGGAGAAGAGAAGTTCTGCAATGCTTGTGAGTATGCCCAAGTATTAGAATACGTGATTCGATGTCTGCATATGTAGTAATGGTTCAAGTACGGGATGGATTGCCCCCCATACCGGAGACTCCTATCATGAACTATCATATGTTGATGGAGAATCAGAGAGCCGTGAAAACCATAAAAGCGTGTCAACGTGATAAGCCTTAAAGCCATAGAATGGTAGGACGATGGAACCCTGTACAGGAAACCATTGCCAACCGTAGGACATACAGTGAGATTTCAACCCCAACCATTTTTCCTGCAGAAGAAACTAGAAATTGTTGACCACCATGAGATATCGATAGTTGTTTTGTATTGGCGACATAACTGTCAGCTAAGAAGACCCAGTATCGGAAGAACCTTACAAAGATAAAAAGGACACAAGATGTTGAGGAAAAAAAGGTTATGCCCCTAACAGAAGAGCCCTAGTGTAGGAATCATACCAAAGATGTGAGAAGACCGACACCGTCAAGCTAAAGGATGGAGTACATGAGTTCTGTCGGAACCATAACCCTGCTTTTAAGTGTGGTAGCACACTAGACCATTCCGATCAATGGAATCCCTAGAAGACCCCCAAACCCTAACCCTTTTCTTGCTTGCCTCTTTGAATCTCGAGGACGAGATTCATTTTAAGTGTGGTAGGTTTGTAACATCCCAAAATTCTAAATTTTGGAATGTTATATAAAAGAAATAACTTTGATTGTTTGTTTGATTGTGAGCGATTGATTGTGTGAAATTGAGTGAAATTTGAAACCTTTTGAAAGTTGAATGAGAGGGAATGAAATGACTTTCCCAAACTTTCACTTTGCATTTTGATCTCCATGAATTCAAATTCTTTTCAAATGCAAAACCCTAGAGTGAAGATGACATGACTTCTTCCATTTAAAATGAAAAGGGGTTTTGAAAATATTTGAAGTTTTATTTGAAAATGATTCAAATCAGAAACTTTATGCAGCTAAATGAGTTTCATGACAAAAGATAAGACGACTTCTTCAAAACTTGTAGAAAGAGAGTTGGAAGTTTCAAAGAATCTTTTTGGAGTTATTTGAAATTTTAGTCAAATTATTTTTCTCCGAAAAATAAATAAATGGAAATAAGGGTAAAATGATTCCCTACAATAGAAAAATGGAGAAAAATGGATTTGAAATCATTTTGGTAATTTAAAATAATTTTATTTTCATTTTTAATGCAATAGTAGCACAATTTGCTTTATCTAAATTTTTATGGATTTTATTTGTACCTGAAAATATGTTCATTATTAGGATTTCTTTTTCTAAAAAATTTGATATATAGTATGCCTATATAAAGTGTATTTTTCTATTTCGTTTATTTGTCTTTTCTCGCTGTTTAAAAAAAAGAAAAACACGCCCGCCACGCAGGCCAACCGGCCCACCTAGCAGGCCAGCCGCAGCCGCTAGCCGCCAGCGAGGCCGAGCTCCCGCCTCAGCGCCTCACGCTCCCTTCGCTCGCCCGTTCATTTCTTGGAAACTTTTTCCCTCGTTGACTTCCACCTGGAGCTAGATCCCACCTCTTCCTTCTTTCCCACGAACAGAAACAGAGAAACATACGCGTACACGCATTTATGCCGCTCCGTGACCAATCTTCGTGGAAAACCTATCCCAAGCCGACCCCAGGCCCAAGAAATATGTCCTATAAATAGCCACGACCATCCTCGACCGATTTCCTTCGAAACTCCTCGCCAAAACCCACTATATCATCCGCTATCACCGTTCCCATCTCGCCGTAGAAGCTGTAGTTCATCACCGTTTTCCCACGCCGGTGAGCCATCGCAAGCCTTCTCTTTTCGTATGACAACCTCTATCGATCTCTGCAATCGTTTTGACAAGGTCTTGCATCCTCCTTCCAACTACAGAAGCCGTACCAACCTCGCCGTCTTCGCCGGAGCACCCGGAGCGCCGTGCTTCACCGGTTCGTTCCATCGCCAATCGTCGTTGCAGACCATCTCCGACTCCACCCGCGGACGAGCCACACCCCACCGCATCTCTTCGACACCTCTGCCGCCACCCACGACCGCTGGAGCCCGTCCCACCGGAGTCCGAGCGCCACTCCAACGCACCATCTTTCTGTAAGTCCCAGCCACCTGTTCGTTCAGTAAAAAAATAGTTTAGTAGATCGTTTCTTTTGTTAGATCGGTTTTAGTGTATTGTTTTTTTGGTTTAGATCTAAACCGGTTCACCGGTTTCTGTTAGTTACACACTGTACGCGGTTGTTGCTTATCGCTTGAGCGTTAGTTTTTTACAGATCGCACCCCTTCGGCCCAGTAGTGCCCTTTAGTTTTTTTTTGTGTTATTTTTGTTTCTGTTTTTAAAACAAAAAGTTCCAATCTTGAAAAAATTATAGCTCTTAGGTTATTTAGAATTTTTGGTTGATTATTTTTGATCTAGTCTGCAAATTTCCTAAAGTTTCTGTATAAAATAGTTTAGGCCATGTTTTAATTGTAAAAATTGTTTTATATGGGTTTTAGTCAGATTAGTATTTCTGCTATAATATGAGCTAGAATTAATATTTTTAGGCGATTCTTTTTGCCACTGCTTTTTTTGACCCTGCATAGCAGTAGGATTAATTTGGGTACTTATAGATTTTATTAAATTTAGTTTTTCACGAAAAGAACACTATGCTAGTTATTTTTAACTTGATGTTGTTTTCTGTTGTTTTAATTATTTTAAAATTTATTTTCACCTCTGTTATATTTTAGTTCAGATTTCTTTCTGTAGTATTAGAGGGTGAACTTTTATTTATAGAAAAATAAAAATGTTTTATTTCATTTTCTTACTAGTTTTGTTTTAAGCATAATTAGAGTTTTAATTTAGCTTTTTATGTGTTTTATTTTGCTAGTAAAACTTTATGAAAAATACTTTATGTTAAATTAGTTGACTTAATTTTATTTTTTGTTAAAATTATTAGTTTAGTATTTTCTTTGTTAAGTTTTCCTTACGACAAAACTATTTTTGTAGTTAAGGCAAAATGTTTTCCTAGTAGGTTCGTTATAGTTTTCCCCTATTAGTTCTTTCGATGTGTTATTTGTTTTGTATTGGGTTTTCTTATTGAGTTTTCTTTTGATTGTTAGATTTGCTTGCTAGAATGCTTTCTTATGTGAATGTCATGTTTATTATTATAGATTTCAACGAAGAGTTGCGTATAGTCCTATCAAGTTATTTTCGAGAGCGTTGTTATCTTCTTCAACTTACCAGGCAAGTTCACTTTGACCATGTTTTTCATACCTATGTTTTATTTGCATGTAGTAGCACCCTTTCAACAATCCCTCTAGTAGTGTTATTGAATCTTGTAGTTGAGTATAATGCATGAGGTAGGAACCCATCTCCCTGTTACCAAGCCCGGGACGTTATTGTTTTAATGCTACGCTATAGTAGACGGGGTTTGATATGAGTGCATGAGAGTGGTGTGAGAATGAAGGACTCTACATCAATGACAACAAATTCATGATGGCATCGGCAAGGACTGCATCTTCAGGACTTCAAGACTCGAGACAAGAATTCAATACACACTACTGGGTGAAGGACGGTTGACGGGCACCCTGGAGAAACCAGTGGATGGCCGTGATGCATGGAGAAGCGCCATGACATCTTGCGGAAAGCTTCACCCAGACTCAAAGAGACGAAAGAATACTTCATGCCCGGAAGCTTACCTGTGCAACCACAAGTCACTATGGGCTCTGGCTTGGTTGACCCTAGTGGTGACTCTGGCTGGGACGGTGCTAGCAGATGTAGAACTACGGTAGGATTGGATGAGCACCGGACAGTGGTCAGGGGAACTCTTTGGAAAACCATGTTTCGGTCGTCTTGTTCTCAAACACCCTGAAGTGCGAGAACGTAAAAAGAAGGATCGAATCTTGCGGGTAAAGTGTACAAACCTCTGCAGAGGGTTTAAACCTGATCGATTAGTCGTGTCCCCGGTTACAGACAATTTGAGCCTCTGGACTTGGATCTATCTCGGAACTCTCAACACTGGACTGATAACATAATTGTGGGCAACTTATGATGATTTGGGTACGAGACATCGGTTGGCGGAACCATGTCATGATAGAGAACTCCATAGTACAGACTCCTGATATTTTGTTGTGGGGAAAATAAAACCAGCTTTTACGCAAAAAAAAACATGAGACAGAGAGCCACAAAGCCATATTGCATGTAGAATAGTATTATCATCTGCTTTCTCATGTTGTGATCTTGCCGGTACATTCAATGTACTAATCTACACGGCTGCAACGTCTCATGTTACAGATATGTTCCTTCCGACGAGTAAGAGTACGGTACAGGGTTACGATCTACACTCAACCTGCCGATGGCGTTGATGGGACTCCACACCCGATTGTTTGTTTCCGCCGAGACTTATGAGGTATATATCAGTTTTACGTTATTTATACATGTGATTGCACTTTGATATATACATTGATGTACTGTGTGTGCCAGCATACCGATCCAGGGATGGCACAGATACACAGAGGCTTGACCGTCTGAGGTCGGGTCGCTACACATTCACACAAAGCATGTGTAAACTAAGCAAATGACATAGCAATGCAAGATACCATACGCACGATATGAGCATCATAACCCTGCCAAGTTAGAGCATGCACCTCGGGGGGGGGGGGAATAGGACTGGTCATCTGTCTCTGAATCCTCCTCTAAGGAGCTATCTGTAACTAGCAAGACATGCGCTTCATCAGATAGCATTGTCTGCTCTGAAGACCTTGTTTCCACTCCAGATTTTTCCAAGACCGTGCCGAATGACTGATGCACAGGAAGTGTAATTGAATGTACGAAAATTGTTGACAAATTTAATACGTAATAAAAAAATGATGTCATGATATAATTCACATATAAGATGACTGGCTAACCAAGGTGGCATTGGAAAATTCACATATATGATGCCTGGCTAAACAAGATGGCATTGCATGATTCACATATACGATAAAGAAACTAAACAGATGGCATTGACACATAACATGTCTAAACTAAGCAGATGACATCTTTGATGTATACAGTAAGCAATGCAAGGCACCATATGCATGATATTACCAACATCAGCATGCCAAGTTAGAGGAAAGACCTCATGGGGTAAATAGGAGTGGTCTTCTGCTTCTGAATCCCCCTCAGAACAGTTATCTTCCTCTTGATTACGATCCAAAATGAGTGGAGGGGGGGCTGCCTTTGCGCCCACCATGGAGCGACGTCCGCATGAAATTTTATCGCCACACAAGGCTCCTCTCTTTTGCTCTACATGTTCAGTTCCATAGTGTATAATAACTGACATGCATAGGAATAAAACATAGTGAGATTATGTAAGGAGTGCATGCACAAATCCAGAGTGATGGTAGCAAACTGTGGATAGACCCAAAACAAATGATAGCAGGCAGATAATAGCTTTAGTTAAAAAATACAGATAATGGCTCCTTTAATGTTTTATTTGCACCCAACATGAAACTCATAGTAGACAACCGAGATTAACCAGATAGTAGACAGATAGTACTGATTGCTGCCCCAATATGTACCCCACAACCATTTAAAAACTCAAGTTTCAGCATAAGTTTGGACCTGAGTTGGAGTCTAATAGGTGAACACGATGATAAAGTAGCATGTCATCATATTAAGCGATGCATAACGTAAGCAGAAACGAAAGAGTGCGACCTCTCTTGCGGACCCGTGTAGTCCTCAAGGTCATCTGCTCAGTTGATGATGGTATTCCAGTTATCGTGGCTGCCGGCGGCGGGGAAGAAGATCTGAGGCGGCGAAAGACAACCTGGAGAGCGGATCCCTGCTGTGGTGAACCCTTTCATCATTGGAGCAGCTTAGCTGGGGTGGAACACATCACTGCAGGAGCAGGACAAACCACACAAGGTTTTCTTTGACACATATCTGTAACAGAAGTAATTGTGTAAGGGCTTGTTTGAATTTGAGGATTCTAACAATGCAGGGATAGGAAATAGACAGGAATAGGATACGAATGCACGTGCAAAACAGAGAATTTGAAAACACAAGATTTCTGCCAATCTGGGTGTTTGGTTCACAAGAATTGGAAGATCACAGGATGCAAAGAAGCATGTTGAGATTAAGTCAAACCACAAGAAGTGTACAACCTCTTTGGTGAAGCCATGTCGGTTTCAGCATGATTGGGTTGGCCAGTGAGGATGCTCTGGCTCACTTGGCTGTCGGAGGAGGGGAGGAAGATCTTAGGCGTCTGGAGATGGAGCCCGAGGTACTGCTCCGCTGTGATGGAGGGTTTTGTCGTTGGACCAGCTCCGATGAGTTGTACGACACCGAGGCTGAAGCAGGACAAGAGAAACAACGTTAACCTGAGTGGAATTCTAATACCATCTCCAATAGATGACGTAAAATACATAACCACAAAGTGCTAGATGTATACATCAGCCGCTAATCTCTGAACTTAACTGTCAAAACTGAACTTAACTGTCGAAACTGAATTTTGCCGTCAAAACAGAACGCACTAGAGGTGAGGCTACAAGTCAGTCGACTGACTTTTTCAGCTCTGGTCAGTCGATTTTGCAGCCGTTGGATACGAAATAAAGGGTCTGTAGTTCATCTTGAACCTCCACCCCCCTGAGCCGCCAGCCACCACCGGCCAAACAGCCGCCCCTGCCGCACGCGGCCGGCGGTGCACCGCCCCGCCCGCCCCGAAAACACTCCCCACCACCGATACGCCGCTGCCCCGGCCATCCCTGTAGCCC
>NC_057803.1:335482081-335497987 GCF_018294505.1 Triticum aestivum
GATCCCGACACCACCGCCCACCATCGCCGGCGATCACTGCCCCCACCCTGAATCCTAAGATAGGTAGTGGGGTACCTCTCCGGCGAGCCCTCCTCCCCGCTGCGGCTGGTTCTTCCTTAACTCCGGTGAGCCCCCCCACCCCCTGAAAATCGACTGACCCAAAAGTCGATTCAGTCGACTGAAGTGTAGGTAAATCGGAGCAGCATCGCAAGCGAGAGCAAGAGCGAGAGAAGCAGCGAGAGCAAGAGCGAGAGCAGCAGCGCGAGCAAGAGAAAGAGCAGACCAGGCAGGGGACCGAGAGCGAGAGCACATCAGCAGCGTGAGAGAGAGCTAAAGCAGCAGTAGCTCCTACTGATGTGGACATCGCTGCTGAGCGAGCGACGCCGTGGAGGAATTGGCCGGTGATGCCGGCGTGGATGGAGCCGCGTCGTGTCAGCTCGGGACCGAGTGCCGGCTGCACCATGAGATCGAATCAAGAAGAAAATGCGGCGATTAGTGTACAACCTCTTTGGTGGTGCCAATTAGACCGCAGCTTCATCCGAGGAAACAGTGATGATGATGCTCTTTCGGTGGTGCATGTGAAGACGGCGGTGTGGGAATGGAGGTGGCGCGAAAGACGAGGGGAACGTCGGGGCAGCTCCTTGGAGGTGGAGGACGGGTGGCTGAATCGGTGGGATGACTAGATCGACGACGGATCCTCATCCGGTACGCTGGATGAGGGACGTCGAGGTGTTGCTGTGGACGACGTCATCGGGGAAGAGGCTCCGGCTGGGTGGCGGACGGAGGAGGGTGTGGGGCTTCGTGGGTTTTCCTGGCCTCGGTGTACGAATGGGTGGGCGGATGGGATGGGTGTGGGGAACCATGGCTTAGGGACGCACTTGTTCGAAATGTGGGGTTAGTTATGAAAGTACCCCCACCGATTTGAGGCGGTTCTTTCGGTTCAGGGGTATCACGGGCATTTCGCGTGTCGGGATTTCACAGGAGGTGGGAGTTTTCGCGCGCGTTGTAATTTTGGAATGGCAAGGCGCGGGTTGAGATGGAGGGAGTTGTCGAAGCACAGCGAGACAAAGATATATCTTAAATATTTCGGGCTAACAAGACGCGGGTTGAAGAGGCGGGAGTTTTGCAGCACGACAGACAGAGACGCTAGCTTGAAATTTCGGCATAACAAGGGGCGGCTTGAAATTTCGGGAGAACAAGCTTAACGTGTACCCAAAAAAAGACAATTTATACTAGTATGATATACTACGTACAATGTGTTTAACACGCACAACACACACAGACACCATTTAGACTAGTAAGGTACGCGTGCATTGCACGGATGAGATTTGGCAACCAAATTATGAATAAATACCACATTATAGCATGTAATCTTTGAGTCATATATGCATGATGTAGATGTTCGTTTAATTCTTATAGTTCATTTCATTCAAAATCATCTAGTTTTATAAGAAAGCTAATCTATTTTAAGATTCATGGAATTGTGCGTTGTAGAGCATAAAGTAAAAACAAATCATGTAGATAAACATTTGGGCAATTATGATACGGAAGATTCTAGAATAAAGACGAAGTGCTTGTGTTTTGAGGTTTGTGCATTATGCTTAAGTTCAACCATAGAGTCTGCTAGATTGTACATGTGGCAAAATCTGGTGGAATCTAGATGATATCCAACGGCTAGTAGTGCTCAAATTTGCCAGCTCTGCACCATCGGATTGGCCTCATCCAACAACCATCTTTGAAAGTTAAAGTTATCCGCACACTATATAAAAAATATAAAATATAATATATAGGGGTATCAATATAGATATGTGATGCGAAAGCCACCCATCATCTCCAATTAGAATAGTTTGTCCATGCACGGATGCAATGTGGCCAAACGATGTCTACCATCGGTATCTCAAATTCAAACCAATCTGACCTTGTTCAATGTGTATACATTGCAACATGCTCGTTTCCCAACCACACCGCATAGATCTCCGTTATATTCATGCATGCATGGGTTTCAAACATCATGATCTCTTACTCAAATATTTGAATTCAACTTTACATTGATTATTACCTCACCTAGTCTTTTACACCCACACATTGGTCTTCTCTTTATAATTGTACCACTAACTTTCTCTCGTGCATGCATGCACACACACTACCAGTCGGCATTATCCATCACACACAAGCAATCTTTTTCTTCAGGTCGGTCTCCCATGAAGGCACACACACACACACATCCCGTCTCCATCATATCGGGCATTCTTTATCTCTGACATGCATGCGCAACGATCGATGTTCCTCTATGTGTGTGTGTGTGTGTAGCTAGGTCTTTCATAGTTTTCCACATAAATCGATCAATCCATATATCTAGTGAGGTCTCACACTCTTTCCCACGCCCACATCGATCAATCTATACCTCTCTATATAGGATTACATATATAGCTAAGACACCCACATTAATTATATATCCAACACCCCCTCTCATCATCCATGCCTTCCGCTTCATCTCTCAGACGCGCGCACAATGGCCAAGACACGGGGTAGCAAGGGCCCTGCCCCACTAACATCACTATATATCGAGGCTAATATGAATGTGATCATTAAACAATTGTTGGTAAAAATGGTTTAAGTTGATGAATTGTCCCTCCTCATAAAGGATTAGCAATGCATGGCCCCCTAGCTCATGGGACATTTTTCATGGCTCCGCCATTGCGCGCAACAGCACACGTTCTCGCCCCCTCTCTCTAAATGTCGATCTCGCAGTTGTGCACTCCTTCATAGTCTCCCTCCACTCGGCCCCTCGCCCTCGCACCATATTCTAGCCCCCACCGGATTTTGCCACATGTACAATCTAGCAAACTCCATGGTTGAACTTAAGCATAATGCACAAATCTCAAAACAATAATGGTTCTCCTTTGTTCTAGAATCTTCCATATCGTAACTGCCCAAACTTTTTTTCTAGTTGAATTGCCATTCTTTGTTTATACTTTATGCTTTACAATGCACAATTCCATGAATCATAAAATATATTAAGGGCTTCTTTGATTCAAAGGATTCTCGAAGGAATTTTGGAGGATTCTAATCCTTAGGAATTTTTCCTATCTTGGTTGTTTGATTCGTAGGATTGTAAACCATAGGAATTTTTCCATATGATTCATTTGCACTAGATTTCATAGGAATTATCCCATCAACTCAAACCTCTTTGAAAGAATCCTAGGTTTTTTCTATGCACAATCAAACACTCGTACCATCCTGTAGGATTCCAGACGACATTCCACTCTAATCCCATGTTCTTCCTATTCCCGCGTTTTGGAAATCCTACGAACCAAAGAGGCCCTAGGTTTTTTATAAAAACTAATTGATTTTGAATGAGATGAACTATAAGAATTAAATGAAGGTCTACATCGGGCATATATGACTCAGAGCTTACATGCTACAGTGTGGTATTTATCGTAATTTGGTTGCAAAATCTGACGCGTGCAATGCACGTGTACCTTACTAGTACTTCGAGTATGTGCAAAACACAATGGCACGCTACACAGTGTCTCTCTTACAGTTCATGAAGCCACGTGGGCACGTGGCACATGTGGAGGCGTTGTCGCGACATCCTTGTGTGGATTTATCATAGTGACATGTTGCTGGTTCCAGACGAATGTACTCGTCCTCCCTGAGCCGCACTGGTGGTACATGCACGAAGCAAAGATGTGCACGCACGCCACGCACGCACTCATTCCCTCGCACGCACACGCGGCTACACGGGCGGATGAAATTTTGTACCAAGATCCACCGCATGTGATAATTTGACGCGTGTAAAGTCCTTCACTTTATTGATGGTCAATTAATACAGCGCATGCAAATTGAGTGGATTCGAGGGCAGAAGAAAGACATTACTACTCGACTACGCGCATGAGAGTAGTTAAATCAAGGGTTGCTAGTAGTACTTCCATTGGCCTCCTTCGTATTTTGTGCCAATTTTTCATAGTAACATAATATTTACGCATCTGAGCAGTGCAGTCTACTTGAAATTTATGTTCCACTAAACTCATAGGGAGCCGTTTCGGGCCTCGAAACCAAAAAACCATCAATTAATCCTTACCTTGTTCCCATCACATTCGAAAGTACTAGTGTTACAATTAAGTGCAAGCGTGCTCACACCTACCAGTACGTAGCAAACCTGAACGTGTTCCCACTATGCAGGTTTTAGTACTAGTGCTAGTACTTAGGTTATAAAAAGGGGAACTACCTAACCAAAAATTACTCTACCTTCCTCCTCGTAAGTCCTGCTTCTTCATCCGTCCTTGCCATGGCCGGTGTGTAGAGGTGTAGGTCGAGAACTACTCGTAACAAGGGAGCGGCAACCAAGGCTGCGGAAAAAAAGAGGGCTCGCCGCCATGCAGAGACCTCGAAAGATCTCTCACGGGTAGGTGATGGCTCCAAGGAGCGCCCTAGACACGGAGGTGAACATGCCGAGCGGGCGGCGCTGGAGTCAGTATCCCTCGACGACATGCCCAATCAGCTCAATAATAACCTCAATAAGCAGAAGGAGTTCATCCACGACTTGGTGGAGCTGCTGAAGGAGAGCCTCGACGACATGCCCGCTGAGCTCAATGAGTAGGGGGAGTTGACCGCCGGCATGGTGACGCTGCTGAAGAAGAGCATTTCCTCGGAGAAGAAGGCGATCGGCAAAATCCTGCAACTTCAGGAGGACAACGCGAAGCTCTGCGATGAGCTCGACCTGCTGAAGGAGGAGAACGCCGGCTGGAAGAAGCTGCATGAGAATAGTAGTTCCTCGATGAAGATGTTGCAGGCCCTCGTCATGGAACAGAAGGAGGAGTTGGCAAAGCTCCGTATCGAGCACCTGACTGCTGTCAAGGTACGTAATGCGGCCGTGGAACAGATGATGAAGGCTCACGTCGAGAAATCCCACGTCATGGACACAATGATGAAGCTGGCGGAGGAGACGCGCAAGGAGATGGAGGTCGTGGAGGCAATGAAGAAGCAGTTATGACTCCGTGTCCAGCAACCCTTCATGTAGTGAGAGCAGCGCCCTAGACTTGTGTGTGCGTCTTCCTTCTTTTTTTGGGGTGATAATCCTCCTTCTTCTTTTGCTCCTGTGTTTCTTATTTTGCTTTGGGTGTTTCGCCGCACGTGTCACCTTCTCTGCAAGGCATGAATAGAACAATGCCTCTTGCTAGTAATATATAATAAGAGTAGAGAGTAGAGGATATGGCACTGGGCTGCCGTGTTTTGTGCTCCTCCGTCGTACATCAGTGCAAAACTTGAGTATACCGCACGGTTCTTTGCTCCTCCTCAGGTCGTCAGCACATTTATACGAGCAGTCAAATCACAAGGCCCCGCCTTCCAGTTGTAATGAGCCGTCAAATCACAAAGGCCCTCGCCTCTCGTGAAAAGGACCAAGCTAGACTGCCCCGCCCTCTAGCCTTTTAAAAATGTATACATTTGTACAATAGTAGTAGTATCGATGGATTGCGCCATGGAGCAAAACTAACAAGATGTAATTAAATAAAAAAGGTGGCACATATAGAGAGTGCTCGTCGCCAAATTATGCATATACTATATGACCTACCCACTATGAAGGTACTAGTAACATAGACTAGTAACTAGTCTATGCTACTCTCCACTATGAGGGCATATCCAACAGTGGTAAGATAGGTATTGGTTAATTTGCCAGCTAGGACATAGTGATGATGTAGCATGTAATAAATGTGGAGAGAGAGCAAATTTGTATGTAGATTAACCAACAACCTTTGCACAAGCTCCAAGGTGAAATAGAGAGCAATTACATTTATTTTCTCACCATCTATTAGATAGCTTACATACAACCTATTGGAGTAGTTGTATGATAGTTTGTTGGTTGATGACATGGTCATTTTACTAACAAGACTAACATACAATTTGTTAGAGATGCCCTGACCAGCCAAAGTCGAGGCGCGGATGCCAACAAGGGCCTGGTTGTGTCTATACTTGGACAAGTCACTCGACTGCATCCACACCAGGCAAACGAAGCTCGTGTCGTGTTGGTGTCGTGTGCGGCCCGCACATTCTTGAGTCTTGCTATAAGTCGCAGTAGATGCTATATAGGTCCGTTAAATCTTACATCAAGATCCGTGCAAAATTTTCTTTTAAGATTTTCTTTTTTATCTCTTAAATCTCAGTCGAGTGAGACATTGCCACGCCATTAAACAGAGGCTCGGGCGCCATTAATGGAGACCTTGGGAGAGTGGTGGACGCCAGATGGAGGTCAAAGGGCTCGCACGCCTCCCGTACTCAAATAGCTACCGTGCATGGCACCTCCTAGCTAATAAAAAAAGGGAACGCATGGCGGCATGAAATGGGAAATAGAACGCCCACGGTTTCAATAATACTTGTGTTTCCAATTGTAACTGACAACACTTGTTCCAAAATGACTTTGTTGATTGTTCATGTGTGCGCCTTTGCAAATCGGACAGCAAAATTACCACAGCATGTTGGTGCCATGTCATGACACCAAGCCAAGTTTCATGATTTTCATGCGTGTTTCATATTTACAGGATTTAAAAAACCAAGTTTCTCAATGTTTCCAGCCGAACCATGACGTCCAGATGTTTGAATTTCATTCCCATTTCTGGCATGGGACCTAGAAATTTACCCGAGGACAGACATGTGATTTTTCAACCAGCTTTGGTGCACTGGAGCATGTGCTTTTATTTAAAATTTGAATTATGCACACAAAGGTGACACGTTCCCTCTGAGAACCACAAGCCTTCTTGAGAGAAGCTCCGGTTTGTAAGAAACTTATACCAAAACTTGTTCCTATTCTGCAATTTTTTACCACAACATGGTAGTACCATGACATGACACCATGCCAAGTTTCATGATTTTCAGGCATGTTTTGGATTTACAAGAATTTCAAAACCAAGCTTCTCAATGTTCTCGGCCGAACCACGATGCCCAGATGTTTGAATTTCATTCCCATTTCTTGCATGTGACCTAGAAATTCACCCGAGGACACACATGTGATTTTTCAATCAACTTTGGTGCACGGGAGCATGTGCCTGTAGCTCAAATTTGAATTATGCACATTAAATGACTAGAAACTCAATTAATGTATAAAAAGGCCAAACGAACCCGGAATAATTCCAAAATTTAACAGGGCACTCATATAGTTCTATGTTGCCTATGTAAAGAAAATCTGGGGGCAGGCATCGTATATTAGAAATGCCATTATACATTGTTATTTTCACGTCAAACCCGTTGACCATGTTACATGACAAAAATAAGCCGATTCTCACAATGATAAGTTAATGGTATCCAGCACAACACACCCCTCAAATAAAACTAAGCACCCTGGAATTCTTTGACAAAACTAAGCACCCTGAAATTCTTTGACAACTAAACTGATGGCTATATGATGTTGGCCATATATATTGTACGTATATAATGTGAAGAAACAAGTGGTAGTAGTATAACAACTAAAAGATGAAATGTACGAAATATAACAAGAAGAGACATAACATAGTTCTGCTGGGGGCTCAGCACAACACACCCCTCAAATAAAACTAAGCACACCAGAAATTAAACTAAGCAACTAATCCGGTAGACACTGCATTAGAACCACCATGAGCAACGACACTGCCACCTTACTCGGACTCCTCATCCACGTCCTCGACTTCGTCCTTGTCCCTCTTCCTCTTGGCCGATACTTCTTTTCTTGAACTGCACACTTGGCTCTTGCTCTTCATCCAACCCTTGTAGATATTGAAACAAAGGTAGCCATCCATTGCAGCGTAGTGGATGTGGTCTATATCTAGTACGTTACACTCCCATGCATGATGAAACCTGAACGGAGGTTTCTTCAGTGTACCGTACAAAGGATGAACCATGGCTCCTGCCAGGGTCAGCATTGAAGGCTGATCATGGGAGGGCACCAGCCGTTTCTTATGGAGGTCGAAGGGTGATACGTCTCCAATGTATCTATAATTCTTGATTGCTCCCTGCTATATTATCTACTATTTTGGACATTATTGGGCTTTATTATCCAATTTTATATTATTTTTAGGACTAATCTATTAACCGGAGGCCCATCCCAGAATTGCTGTTTTTTCCTATTTTAGTGTTTCGAAGAAAAGGAATATCAAATGGAGTCCGAACGGAACGAAACCTTCGGGAACGTGATTTTCTCACCGAACATGATCCAGGAGACTTGGACCCTACATCAAGAAATAAAGGAGGAGGCCACGAGGTAGGGGGCACGCCCTCCACCCTCGTGGGCCCCTATTGCTCCACCGACATACTCCTTCCTCCTATATATACCTACATACCACCAAACAATCAGATACAGAGCCAAAACCCTAATTCCACCGCCGTAAATTTCTGTATCCACGAGATCCCATCTTGGGGCCTGTTCCGGAGCTCCGTCGGAGGGGGCATCGATCACGGAGGGCTTCTACATCAACAACATAGCCTCTCCGATGAAGTGTGAGTAGTTTACCTTAGACCTTTGGGTCCATAATTATTAGCTAGATGGCTTCTTCTCTCCTTTTGGATCTCAATACAATGTTCTCCCCCTCTCTTGTGGAGATCTATTTGATGTAATCTTCTTTTTTCGGTGTGTTTGTTGAGACCGATGAATTGTGGGTTTATGATCAAGATTATCTATGAACAATATTTGAATCTTCTCTGAATTCTTTTATGTATGATTGGTTATCTTTGCAAGTCTCGTCGAATTATCAGTTTGGTTTGGCCTACTAGATTGATCTTTCTTGAAATGGGATAATTGCTTAGCTTTGGGTTCAATCTTGCGGTGTCCTTTCCCAGTGACAGTGGGGGCAGCAAGGCACATATTGTATTGTTGCCATCGAGGATAACAAAATGGGGTTTTCATCATATTGCACGAGTTTGTCCCTCTACATCATGTCATCTTGCCTAAGGCGTTACTCTGTTTTCATGAACTTAATACTCTAGATGCATGCTGGATAGCGGTCGATGAGTGGAGTAATAGTAGTTGATGCAGGCAGGAGTCGGTCTACTTGTCTCAAACGTGATGCCTATATACATGATCATACCTAGATATTCTCATAACTATGCTCAATTATATCAATTGCTCAACAATAATTCATTCACCCACCGTAAAATACTTATGCTCTTGAGAGAAGCCACTAGTGAAGCCTATGGCCCCCGGGTCTATCTTCATTATATTAATCTTCCAATACTTAGTTATTTCCTTTGCTTTTTACTTTGCTTTTATTTTACTTTGCATCTTTATCATAAAAATACCAAAAATATTATCTTATCATATCTATTAGATCTCACTCTTGTAAGTGACCGTGAAAGGATTGACAACCCCTTATCGTGCTGGTTGCGAGGAGTTATTTGCTTTGTGCAGGTACGAGGGACTCGCGCGTAGCCTCTTACTGGATTGATACCTTGGTTCTCAAAAACTAAGGGAAATACTTACGCTACTTTGCTGCATCATCCTTTCCTCTTCAAGGAAATCCAATGCAGTGCTCAAGAGGTAGCAAGAAGAGTTTCTGGCGCTGATGTCGGGGAGGTTCGCGCAAGTCAAGATTTGACTCCCGACAACGAGCCATTTCTGGCGCCGTTGCCAGGGAGTCTACGCAAAAGTCAACATACCAAGTACCCATCACAACCTTTATCTCCCGCATTACATTATTTGCCATTTGCCTCTCATTTTCCTCTCCCCCACTTCACCCTTGCCATTTTATTTGCCCTCTCTCTCTATCCTCCCTCTCTTTCTCTATTTGCCTCTTTTTTCCTACTTGCTTTTTGTTTGCTTGTGTGCCGGTTTGCTTTCTTGTCACGATGGTTCAAGATAACACTAAATTGTGTGACTTTACCAATACCAACAACAATGATTTTATTAGCACTCCGATTGCTCCTCTTATCGATGCTGAATCTTGTGAAATTAATGCTGCCTTGCTGAATCTTGCCATGAAAGATCCGTTTTCCGGCCTTCCCAGTGAAGATGCCACTACCCATCTAAACAGCTTCGTTGATTTGTGTGATATGCAAAAGAAGAAAGATGTGGATAATGATATTGTTAAATTGAAGCTTTTTCCTTTTTCGCTTAGAGATCGTGCTAAAGCTTGGTTTTCGTCTTTGCCTAAAAATAGTATTGATTCTTGGAACAAGTGCAAAGATGCTTTTATCTCTAAGTATTTTCCTCCTGCTAAGATCATCTCCCTTAGAAACGATATTATGAATTTTAAGCAACTTGATCATGAACATGTTGCACAAGATTGGGAGAGGATGAAATTAATGATACATAATTGCCCTACTTATGGTTTGAATTTGTGGATGATTATACAAATTTTTTATGCCGGATTAAATTTTGTTTCTAGAAATCTTTTAGATTCGGCCGCGGGAGGCACTTTTATGGAAATCACTTTAGGAGAAGCTACTAAACTCTGAGATAATATTATGGTTAATTATTCTCAATGGCATACTGAAAGTTCTACTAATAAAAGGTGCATGCGATAGAAGATATTAATGTTTTGAGTGGAAAGATGGATGAAATTATGAAATTATTTGCTAGTAAGAGTGTTTCTTTTGATCCTAATGATATGCCCTTGTCTACTTTGATTTAGAATAATAATGAATCTATGGATGTGAATTTTGTTGGTAGGAACAATTTTGGTAACAACGCGTATAGAGGAAATTTTAATCCTAGGCCTTATCCTAGTAATCCCTCTAATAATTATGTTAATTCCTACAACAATTCTTATGGAAATTATAATAAGAGGCCCTCTGATTTTGAATCTAATATTAAAGAATTTATTACTTTGAAAAATAATTTCAATGCTCTGATTGAAGAAATTGCTTAAGATTGATGAGTTGGCTAGAACGTTGATAGAATTTCTCTTGATGTTGATTCTTTGAAACTTAGATCTATTCCACCTAAGCATGATATCAATGAGTCTCTCAAAGCCATGAGAATTTCCATTGATGAGTGCAAAGAAAGAACCACTAGGATGCGTGCTAAGAAAGATGCCTTTATAAGAGTGTGTTCTTCTAGTTCCTATGACAATAAAGATGAAGATCTAAAAGTTATTGATGTGTCCCCGATTAAATATTTGTTTTGCAATATGAATCTTTATAATGATGGGACTGAATATGATCCACCTTTACCTAGAAGGTGTTCCAAAAGTTCGGAGTTTTTAGATCTTAATGCTAAATTTGATAAAAGTGGGATTGAAGAAATTAAAACCCTAGATGTTGCTAAACCCACTATTTTGGATTTCAAGGAATTTAATTATGAAAATTTCTCTTTGATTGATTGTATTTCCTTGTTGCAATCCGTGATAAATTCTCCTCATGCTTATAGTCAAAATAAAGCGTTTACTAAACATATCGTTGATTCCTTGATGCAATCTTATGAAGAAAAACTTGAGTTGGAAGTTTCTATCCCTAGAAAACTTTATGATGAGTGGGAACCAACTATTAAAATTAATATTAAAGATCATTAGTTCTATGCTTTATGTGATTTGGGTGCTAGTGTTTCCACGATTCCAAAGACTTTGTGTGATTTGTTAGGTTTCCGTGATTTTGATGATTGCTCTCTAAACTTGCACCTTGCGTAACCAATGGGAAGAATTAATGATGTTCTTATTGTCACAAATAGGAATTATTTTCCCATAGATTTTATTGTTATTGACATAGATTGCAATCCTTCATGTCCTATTATTCTTGGTAGACCTTTTCTTAGAACGATTGGTGCAGCTATTGATATGAAGTAAGGAAATATTAGATTCCAATTTCTGTTAAGGAAAAGGCATGGAACACTTTCCTATAAATAAAATCAAATTACCTTATTAATCTATTTTGAGAGCCACTTATGGATTGCCTACCAAAGATGACAATACCTAGATCTATCCTTGCCTTTTATGCCTAGCTAAGGGCGTTAAACAATAGCGCTTGTTGGGAGGAAACCCAATTTTATTTTTATTACTTGCTTTTTGCTCCTGTTTAGTAATAAATAATTTACCTAGCCTCTATTTTGGTTGTGTTTTTTGTGTTTAATTAGTGTTTGTGCCAACTAGAACCGTTGGAAGACTTGGGGAAAGTCTTGTTAATCTTGCTGTAAAAAACAGAAACTTTAGCGCTCACGAGAAATGCTGCCATTTTTATTTTGAAAGTTCTATTTATTTAATTCTTTTTGAAGGTAATTAATAGATAAATTACTCACTTCCATAAAGTTATTTTAGAATTTTTGGGGTTCCATATCTTGCTCTAGCTACAGATTACTACAGACTGTTCTGTTTTTGACAGATTCTGTTTTTCGTGTGTTGTTTGCTTATTTTGATGAATCTATGGCTAGTAAAATAGTTTATAAACCATAGAGAAGTTGGAATACAGTAGGTTTAACACCAATATAAATAAATAATGAGTTCATTACAGTACCTTGAAGTGGTCTTTTGTTTTCTTTCGCTAACGGAGCTCACGAGATTTTCTACTTTAAGTTTTGTGTTGTGAAGTTTTCAAGTTTTGGGTAAAGATTTGATGGATTATGGAACAAGGAGTGGAAAGAGCCTAAGCTTGGAGATTCCCATGGAACCCCAAGATAATCTAAGGACACCTAAAAGCCAAAGCTTGGGGATGCCCCGGAAGGCACCCCCTCTTTCATCTACTTCTATCGGTAACTTTACTTGGAGCTATATTTTTATTCACCACATGATATGTGTTTTGCTTGAAGCATCTTGTATTATTTGAGTCTTTATTTTTTAGTTTACCACAATCATCCTTGCTGTACACACCTTTTGAGAGAGCCATACATGATTTGGAATTTGTTAGAATACTCTATGTGCTTCGCTTATATCATTTGAGTTATATAGTTTTGCTCTAGTACTTCACTTATATCTTTTAGAGCACGGTGGTGGAATTGTTTTATAGAAACTATTGATCTCTCATGATTCACTTAGATTATTTTGAGAGTCTTAAATAGCATGGTAATTTTCTTGAATAATCCTAATATGCTTGGTATTCAAGAATAGTAAAAACTTTCTTATGAGTGTGTTGAATGCTATGAGAAGTTTGATGGTTGATAATTGTTTTGAGATATGAAGATGGTGATATTAAAGTTGTGCTAGTTGAGTAGTTGTGAATTTGAGAAATACTTGTGTTAAAGTTTGTGATTCATGTAGCATGCATGTATGGTGAACCGTTATGTGATGAAGTCGGAGCATGATTTATTTTTTGATTCTCTTCCTTATGAGTGGTGGTCGGGGACGAGCGATGGTCTTTTCCTACCAATCTATCCCCCTAGGAGCATGCACGTAATACATTGCTTTGATAACTTGTAGATTTTTGCAATAAGTATATGAGTTCTTTATGTCTAATGTTGAGTCCATGGATTATACACACTTTTCTTCCTTCCACCATTGCTAGCCTCTTTAAATACCGCGCACCTTTCGCAGGTATCATACACCCACCATATACCTTCCTCAAAACAGCCACCATACCTACCTATTATGGCATTTCTATAGCCATTCCGAGATATATTGCCATGCAACTTTCCACCATTCCATTTATTATGACACACTCCATCATTATCATATTGCTTAGCATTATCATGTAGTTGACATTGTATTTGTGGCAAAAACACCATTCATAATTCTTTCATACATGTCACTCTTGATTCATTGCATATCGCGGTACACTGCCGGAGGCATTCATATAGAGTCATTTTTTGTTCTAAGTATCGAGTTGTAATTTTTGAGTTGTAAGAAAATAAAGGTGTGATGATCATCATTATTAGAGCATTGTCCCAGTGAGGAAAGGATGATGGAAACTATGATTCCCCCACAAGTCGGGATGAGGCTCTGGACGAAAAAAAGGGGGGAAGAAAAGAGGCCATAAAAAAAAGAAAAGGCCCAAATAAAAAATGAGAGAAAAAGAGAGAAGGGACAATGTTACTATACTTTACCACACTTGTGCTTCAAAGTAGCACCATGATCTTCATATTAGAGAGTCTCTCATTTCGTCACTTTCATACACTAGTGGGAATTTTCATTATAGAACTTGGCTTGTATATTCCAATGATGGGCTTCCTCAAAATGCCCTAGGTCTTCATGAGCAAGCAAGTTGGATGCACACCCACTTAGTTTCTTTTGTTGAGCTTTCATATACTTATACCTCTAGTGCATCCGTTGCATGACAATCCCTACTCACTCACATTGATATCTATTGATGGGCATCTCCATAGCCCGTTGATAAGCCTAGTTGATGTGAGACTATCTTCTCCCTTTTTGTCTTCTCCACAACCACCATTCTATTCCACATATAGTGCTATATCCATGGCTCACGCTCATGTATTGCGTGAAGATTGAAAAAGTTTGAGAATGTCAAAAGTATGAAACAATTGCTTGGCTTGTCATCGGGGTTGTGCATGATTTAAATACTTTGTGTGGTGAAGATAGAGCATAGCCAGACTATATGATTTTGTAGGGATAACTTTCTTTGGCCATGTTATTTTGAGAAGACATGATTGCTTTGTTAGTATGCTTGAAGTATTATTATCTTTATGTCAATATGAAATTTTATCTTGAATCTTTCGTATCTGAATATTCATACCACAATTAAGAAGAATTACATTAAAATTATGCCAAGTAGCACCCCACATCAACAAATCTGTTTTTATCATTTACCTACTCGAGGACGAGCAGGAATTAAGCTTGGGGAGGCTTGACACGTCGCCAACGTATCTATAATTTTTGATTGATCCATGCTATATTATCTACTGTTTTGGACATTATTGGGCTTTATTATCCACTTTTATATTATTTTTAGGACTAACCTATTAATCGTCCATCACAACGACAATTTATAAAACAACCTAGTGTAACACCCACGATGCGGCTATATCTCCCACGTGTCGAAGCACGACTTAGAGGCATAACCGCATTGTAGGCAATGTCACAAGAGGGGTAATCTTTACACATCCCATGTAGTGAATAAGAAAGAGGATACATAATTGGCTTACAATCGCCACTTCACACAATACATGAATATCATTACATTCAACCAGATACAATCAAGGTCCGACTACAGAACCAAAATAAAGACAACCCCAAATGCAAAAATGTCCCCGATCGCCCCAACTGGGCTCCACTACTGATCAACAGGAAACGGAATAACATAAAAAACACGATCTTTATCGAGCTCCTCCTTGAGCTCGGTTGAGTCACCTCCACGGTATCATCAGCACCTGCAAACTGGTTCTGGAAGTAAAATGTGAGTCACGGGGACTTCACAATCTCATACCCTCGCGATCAAGACTATTTAAGCTTATGGGTAAGGTAAAAGGTATGAGGTGGAGCTGCAGCAAGCACTAGCATATATGGTGGCTAACATATGCAAATGAGAGCGAGAAGAGAAGGCAAAGCACGTTCGAGAATCTATGATCAAGAAGTGATCCTAGAACAACCTATGTTCAAGCATAACTCCAACACCGTGTTCACTTCCCGGACTCCGCCGGAAAGAGACCATCACGGTTACACATGCGGTTGATCCATTTTAATTAAGTTAAGTTTCAGGTTTTCTACAACCGGACATTAACAAATTCCCATCTGCCCATAACCGCGACCACCACTTTCGAAAGTTCAAAACCCTGCAGGGGTGTCCCAACTTAGCCCATCACAAGCTCTCACGGTCAAAAAAGGATATTCCTTCTCCCAGGAAGACCCGATCAGGCTCGGAATCCCGGTTACAAGACATTTTGACAATGGTAAAACAAGACCAGCAAAGCCACCCGATGTGCGGACAAATCCCGATAGGAGTTGCATGTACCTCATTCTCAGGGCAACACCGGATGAGACTAGCTACGAGTAAAACCAACCCTCAAGTTTCCCAAAGGTGGCCCCGCAGGCAACTCAGTTCGGACCAACACTTAGAGAAGCACTG
>NC_057803.1:335498269-335510646 GCF_018294505.1 Triticum aestivum
TCTGCAGAACCCAAGGGAAGGTGGTAGGTTGTTAGTGCAAATGGTAAAACCAAGGTTGGGCCTTGCTGGAGGAGTTTTATTCAAGGCGAACTGTCAAGGGGTTCTCATTATAACACAACCGTGTAAGGAACGCAAAATCAAGGAACATAACACCGGTATGACAGAAACTACGGGCGGCAAGAGTGGAACAAAACACCAGGCATAAGGCCGAGCCTTCCACCCTTTACCAAGTATATAGATGCATTAATTAAATAAGAGATATTGTGATATACCAACAAATATCCATGTTGCAACATGGAACAAACTCCAATCTTCACCTGCAACTAACAATGCTATAAGAGGGGCTGAACAAAGCGGTAACATATCCAAACAACGGTTTGCTAGGACAAGGTGGGTTAGAGGCTCATGGCAATATGGGAGGCATGATATAGAAAGTAGTAGGTATCGCAGCATAGGCATATCAACAGAGCGAGCATCTAGCAAGTGAAGATAGAAGTGATTTCGAGGGTATGGTCATCTTGCCTGCAAAGTTCTCCGAGAAGACAAAAGCTTGATCCTCGAAAACGTACTCAACGGTTCCTCGATCACGTACTCGTCTCCCGGCTCAACCCAAGGCAAGAACACAAGCAAAGTAAACAACAATCAACCACGGTGCAATGCGCAAGCAACATGATGCAAAACATGGCATGATATGCGGGATGTGATATGCAATGCATATGCGAGCTCCGGAAGGAAAATATTTAACCAGGCCTGAACTTGCCAAACAAAGAGTGCCGCTGGAAAGATGGGATGATTTCGGTTGAAATCGATATAAAGATCACCAGAATCAGATGCACGGTTTGGAAATGGCAAGCAAAACAATAATGGCACAAAACTGCGATTAACAGCACGATGCCATCTAGAATGCAACAAGAAACTAAGCTACTGCACTCCAACATAGCAACAAAGCAGATGGCAGTGATCCACTCAAGATTCTTGACAAAAGATGAACACTGAGCTATGGCTAATTCACATAATAGCAGGGTCAAACAAGCATGGCAAAAGTGCAAAAGATATCAGGTTCACAGACTTAGTGAAAATAACATGTGAGGATTTAACATCAGGAAGCAATGTTTAGAGCAAGATAACAACATGCTACAGGAACATATCATGGGAAGGCAAGGCATGGTATGAAACTACTCAAAGCATATAACATAAGTCCCTTACTGACCATAAGCCAAAATGGATCAGAAGATACAATGGCAACCATGTGAACATAGCAAGTTTCGTTAACGAATTCAGACTTAGCAGAAAACTAGACATGGCAATGACAGAATTATGAAGGCATGTTGGCGAGCTCGATGCACTGACCACAAGGCATTACATGATAAACTAAGCATACACCCAGTAAGAAGACATCTTAAAGTACCTAACCATGGCAAGAACAATCTCATATCATGCATGGATCAACTATGAGGGAGTCCTGGATTAGGGGTTCTCCGGACAGCCGGACTATCTCCATTGGACGGACTGATAGACTATGAAGATACAAGATTGAAGACTTTGTCTCGTGTCCAGATGGGACTCTACTTGGCGTGGAAGGCAAGCTAGGCAATACGTATATGGATATCTCCTCCTTTGTAACCGACCTTGTGTAACTCTAACCCTCTCTGGTGTCTATATAAACCGGAGGGCTTTAGTCCGTAGGACAAGAATCACAACATACAATCATACCGTAGGCTAGCTTCTAGGGTTTAGCCTCTCTAATATCATGGTAGATCTACTCTTGTAACACCCGTATCTTCAATATTAATCAAGCAGGACGTAGGGTTTTACCTCCATCAAGAGGGCCCAAACCTGGGTAAAACTTCGTGTCCCTCGCCTCCTGTTACCATCCGGCCTAGACGCACAGTTTGGGACCCCCTACCCGAGATCCGCCAGTTTTGAAACCGACATTGGTGCTTTCGTTGAGAGTTCCGCTGTGCCGTCACCACAAGGAAGGATGTCTCGCCCCGTCTTTAAAGACGGCACTATCGCCGAGGGAGCCCTGTCTATCGGCCAAACTCTCCGGCTTGGTGGTTTTCTTATGACCGCCTGTTCGACCGCTGCGCCAACGATGACTTCTCAGGTCATCGAAAGCAATCTTCACATCAACTCGGAACTCGCCGAGCATTTAGATCCAATGGAGCTCTCTTCCCTGAACGAGCTCTTGGATCATATCGCCTCCCTGGGATTCGCTACAGACTACGATCAGATTGGGCCTAAACCTGATCTAAGAGAAATTAATTCTCCCCAGGTCACCCATCATGTTGTAGTGATGGAAGAGTAATGCGACAAAACTTCATCTATCTTAAGGACTAGCTACGTCTGGATTCCCGATCCCTCCAAGCCAGATACCCGCGGAGGGGAGGACGTCACTCAAAGCCTGAACCCAGAATCAGGCAGTGGGCCAAATTTACCGGAAAACATCCAAGAATCCAAACTTTCGAGTTCGGAAACTCCTTGGCCGCTGAGCCTCAGATTGGGCGAGGATTCGGATTCAATTCCACCCACCCACCCAAACATACGCGATCTATCCGAAATTAGGCAAGAGCCCGAAGAAATAGTACACCATTACTGGGCCAGATTCCTCCTTGTCAAGAACAGGATAAAGGAGAGCCGCGAGGAAGACACAATTTCATTCTTCTGCAATAACTGCACAGACAAGGGAATTCTCAATGCCATAAGTCGTCGCGAAATTACACGCTTTGCCGACTTGGTGTCCATAGTGCGAAAGTACTGCGCGATGGAAACCACCTGGAAAACCGAAATAAAATTTTGGGATAATCCGGCCCTGAATACAAACCCAGTCCGAAATAAAAGGGTGCATTATCACAATACACCTGGGTTAACTACCAAAAAGCAAAAGCCCTCTATGGGGCAAGGAACCGTACTGGAGGGATGGCTCAACGGACCCTGCAAAATTCATAGTACAACGGATGCGTACCAACGCACAGCCTTAGAGCATGCTGGATACTCCGGTAGGTGGCCAAACGTGGTGAGGATCTACTCCTCCCAAAAACCACATAGCACCACCCCGGGGACAACAGTACGGTCTTAACGGTCTGCGAGACCTTTGCGTCAAATAAAAGATGGAAGCGAACACTCCGCGGCACGTCCGAAATCTGCCACATAGCAGAAACAAATCCTTGGAGCGACACGGCTATTACCTTCAATGCCAGTGACGAACCTAAATTCCGAACAGCCCGAGTACCAGCCGCACTGGTCCTCAGTCCAATCGTGGACGGCTTTCGACTCACCAAGGTATTCATGGACGGCGGTAGCGGATTAAACCTCATCTACGAGGAAACTCTTCAAAAGATGGAAATAGACTGGAGCCGCATTAAGCAAAGCTGCACAACCTTTAGAGGAATCATCCCCAGTCGGGAAGCACGCTGTGCCGGAAAAATCACACTAGACGTGGTATTCGCCACGCTGGACAATTACAGGTCCGAAGAAATTACATTACAAGTGGCCCCGTTCAGCAGCGGATACCACACTCTATTAGGGCGGGAGGCGTTCACAATCTTCCAAGCCATACCCCATTACGGGTACATGAAGCTCAAAATGCCCGGTCCCAACGGAATCATCACTCTTGTCAGTGATCCGGACATAGCACTCCGCGCCGAAAATAAGACAGCTGCACTGGCCCTTGAGGCACTATCCGAAGCCCTAGCGGCCGAAGAACTAACTGTGCTGCGCTCCATGGTAAACAGGGACGACGTGATACTCGATAAAAGATCCAAGTCCACCTCCTTTAAGCCGGTGGATGAAACAGTCAAATTCCAAGTCCATCCAATGGACTCTACGAAAATAGCTTCCATCGGGGCACAATTAAACCCTTATGTTGACGCCGCACTGCGAGAGTTCCTACGCGAGAACTGGGATATTTTTGCCTAGCACCCTTCAGACATGCCAGGAATCCCACGCAGGCTGGCTGAACACGGCCTAAATATCATAAAAGGGTTCAAGCCAGTCAAGCACGCTCTTCGACGTTTCTCTGAGCCAAAAAGACAAGCCATGGGAGAGGAGCTAGCCAAGCTATTGGAGGCCGGATTCATCAGAGACATAAAACATCCGGACTGGCTAGCAAACTTGGTGATGGTACCAAAGAAGGACAAATCCTGGCGCTTGTGCATCGATTTTAAAGACCTTAACAAGGCCTGCCCAAAGGATCCCTTCCCCCTCCCTCGCATCGATCAAATAATCGATGCTACCGCAGGACACGATTCATTGTGTTTCCTCGACGCATACTCCGGCTACCACCAAATCAAAATGGCAGAGCCAGACCAAGCCGCAACGGCATTCATCACACCATCCGGCCCATTCTGCTTCAACACAATGCCCTTCGGGCTAAAAAACGCCGGTCAAACATATCAGCGCATGATTCAGACATGCCTGGCAAACCAGATCAGCGAAATAGTGGAGGCATATGTGGATGACATGGTCATTAAAACCAAGCATGTCGAAATTCTAGTAGACGACTTGAGGCTCACATTCGACAACCTCCGAACATATGACATCAAGCTCAATCCGGAAAAATGCATCTTCGGCATACCAGCAGGAAAGCTCCTGGGATTCATTGTTTCCAGTAGAGGTATTGAAGCTAATCCGGCCAAAATCCGAGCGTTGTCACAGTTGGCTACCCCAACAGACCTCAAACAAATACAAAATCTAACTAGATGTGTGGCGGCTCTAAGCCGCATTATCTCCCGCTTGGGAGAAAAGGCATTACCCCTTTATCGCCTCCTCCGGCGCACCGAACACTTCGAGTGGACGGACGCCACCACGGCCGGACTCAATGAAATAAAAGCCATGTTGGCAACAAACCCAGTCCTGGCCGTGCTAAACATTGGTGAACCAATGCTATTATACATTGCGGCAACTCATCAAGTGGTAAGCACAGTGCTTGTCGTCGAGCGAGAAGTGGAAGGACACAAATTTCCCATTCAAAAGCCGGTTTACTACGTGTCCACTGTCCTTACTCCATGCAAATCACGGTACCCGCATTATGAAAAGATAGCGTACGCGGTATTTATGGCATCCAGGAAGCTGCGACACTACTTTCAAGAGTGTTCGATAACGGTAGCCTCGGAAGTACCACTTAACAATATTATAAACAACCGCGACGCAACGGGTCGGATTGCCAAATGGGCCATTGAGCTCCTCCCGTTCGACATAACTTACAAGCCACGGCGAGCTATTAAATGGCAAGTTTTTGCTGACTTCATCGCTGAATGGACGGAAGCCGAACTCCCTAAAGAGTACGGCACATATTCAAACTAGATCATGCACTTCGACGGCTCCAAAATGCTGGCTGGTCTAGGGGCTGGCATCATTATGACATCCCCAACAGGAGACACCATTCAATACGTACTACAGATAATGTATACGGACTCCAACAATGCAGCCGAGTATGAGGCCCTTCTACATGGTCTTCAGATGACAGTATCCATGGGCATTCAACGCCTAGAGGTACGTGGGGATTCAAACCTTGCAATATCCCAAATAAATGGAGATTTGATGTCAAGGATCCAAAAATGGCCGCTTATCGCAATGCCGTCATAAAAATGTCAGCCCGGTTCGAGGGGCTCGAATTTCACCATGTGGCTCGGGAAAACAATCAGGCGGCGGATATCCTCGCCCGCATTGGCGAAAAACGTGACGCAGTCCCTCCCAACATTTTTCTGGAAAGGCTTTTTAAGCCCTCCGTAGCATGGGAAGGGGACACTGGTAACAATAGTCTGGACCCGGCCAAAATACCCGATAACGAACTCTCTGACACAATCGGGGGCTCCGCCACCGAAATAACACAATCGGCCCACGAAATAATGGCTATTATTGCCCCGTGGACAGAACCATTCCTGGCCTACTTAACTAGACAGGAACTCCCGGAGGACCAAAATGAGGCACGCTGCATAGTGCGGCGATCAAAGGCCTACAGGGTCCACGAGGGAGAATTGTACAAGAAAAGCGCTACCGGAGTCCTTCAACGGTGCATCTCCGAAGAGGAAGGGTTAGAACCTTTTGGCAGAAATTCATGCCGGACTCGGCGGTCATCATGCCGCATCTCGGGCTCTTGTGAGCAAGGCCTTCCGTACAGGATTCTATTGGCCAACGGCCCGGGCAGACGCACAGGACTTAGTCCAGTGTTGCGCCGGTTGCCAGCTCTTTGCCAATCAAAGCCGTATGACACCCACCGCCCTCCGAACAATCCCCATCACATGGCCCTTTGCAGTCTGGGGGCTTGACATGGTTGGACCCCTTAAAGGTGGAACCCACAAGAAAAAATACTTATTGGTCATGGTGGATAAATTCACCAAATGGATAGAGGCCAAACCGGTTAAAATAGCTGAATCCGGACCGGTGATAGATTTCATATCCGGGGTTGTACATCGCTACGGCGTCCCCCACAGCATCATCACTGATAATGGCACGAACTTCACGGCCGACGAGGTAAAACTCTGGTGCAGCAAAATGGGCATCAAGCTCGATTATGCTTCAGTCTACCACCCACAAACCCTGTCAAGTCGAACGAGCAAATGGTCTTATAATAAGCGGCATTAAACCCAGACTAGTGCGCTCCTTGACACAGTCTGACACGCACTGGGTAGAGGAGCTTGACTCCGTACTCTGGGGGCTGCGGACCACGCCGAATCGTAGTACCAGATACACACCATTTTTTACGGTGTACGATGCAGAGGCAGTCCTGCCTTGTGACATAATTTATGACTCACCTCGAGTACGCATGTAAGAAGAAAGAGAAGCCGAGCTCGATCGGCAGGATAGTCTGGATACCTTGGAGGAAGAGCACGACGTAGCCAAAGCCCATTCCGCATTTTACCAGCAACAGGCCCGCAGATACCAAAGAAGAGAAGTACGAGCCAAAACTTATAACGTTCGCGAACTAGTTCTCCGGCTGCCGGATAAGAAAAAGAACAAGCTAGAGCCCAAATGGGAATGTCCCTTCATCATCGACCAAGTTCTGACTGGCGGAGCATACCGACTGTGTGATGCATCAACTAGTCGACTCGAGCCGAACACATGGAATGCAGCCAGGCTCTGAAGATTCTACTCCTAGCACTGGACTTTATGTTAGTCCCTTCCCTTTGTCCATTTTCTGCATATGCATCATCTGTCTTGTTTTCCCTTTCTTCCTTTTATTCCTCTAAGTCTTCAAGGGTCACCTTGTGCCTCACCTGTACACTACAGAGGTGCTAGCCGCACTATCTACACCTGGGGGCTTCTTTCACAGAAGCTTAAATTATTTACCTGGGCATCGCGCCCAACACATGCGTTATACTTCCGCATGTACCTTTTTTCACCATTATATGCATCGATATGACTTAAGTTTTGGCCAAGCTGGGTTGCCTGGCTCTTGTATTTATGCCCTACGTTCCCGTTAATTCGGCTAGGGCATAAGGGGAGAACCTCTGCGATTGTTACCGCCAGGTCAGCCGGACGTGTACCTCAGACAGGGTGAAGCCGAAAGCTAGCGTTCTTAAGAGAATATTCGGTCGGTGAACAAAAGATGACTTTTATTTATTAACCATATCTGCCCCCAGACGTTTTTACTGCGCTTCTTGTTGCAGTCCGGACATGCACTTTAGGGCATGCCTACCCAGGGAAAGGAGCCCTTAATGGAACTATTCTCTCTGGAAGATGTTTCTTACTACCCATGTAATATAACATAACTAGTTGGGCACTTGTCTGATAAAGCTCTAATGAACCCTACGCCTAGTCTCCACACATGCCCCGGTTCTTATATAATCGAGAGGGTATTCGGATACACTACGGACTGTTGGGTCCCGAGGTTGAAGCGAAAAGGTCCGCCATGACAAACGATCTACAATCCGACTAGAAGGCATCATATATGTCACTTTACAATTACATAGTCAATTTGACTGGTTGAATTCCTATTCAATGCCATCCAATAGGCTGTCTAGTCTACATTCCTGTTGGGAATACTTTGCGGCCAATTCTACTTGGCCGTACACTAAATTTACAGGGATCTCCTTGCCATCAGGTCCCACAGGTCCAACTTCGGCCATGTGGTTCGGGTCAGCCTTCGTGTACCGTGTCTTCACCATCGCCCAAGCTTCCCTGGCGCCCTGAGGGCATGCCGATATCTTCCATAATCGGAAGCCCCGCCGTGCTCCTTTTAGCTTTTCTGCAAGCTCTCCAAGGCCTTCGGGTAGGGAGATGGACGGCCACAAGGCCTGGGCAACGCCTCACATCACCTGCCGAACTCGTTCGTGCAACTGTGCGAGCTCGGGAAGAAGATCACCGTCGAACTAGGCATCTCCTCGGCAGGGCGACCTGTTAACATATCTACGGACATAACTCTGTCAGTCAGCTTCCCCGCCGAACTCTTTTTAAGTTCGTTCAAGCACTTACTAAATATGCCACGCCGAAGCCGTCGATTCTCCTTAACAGAGTCCGACAGTTGGGCACGAACATCTTTCAGTTCCACGCCCAGCTTGGTGTTGGCATCTTGGAGATTATTCTTCTCCTGCCTCACCCTTGTAAGCACGTTCTCACCAGCCTTCAGCTGGCGTTTGAGCTGTTGCTTATCCAGATTCACCCCAGCGTCATCTGCAATTTTTTCGTCAGATTTGCATATAAAGCCGCACTCTAATAGGATACTTATCATTTAACGGATATGTTACCAGCGGGGGTCTCTTTGGGCTTCCCTGCAGCGGACAGTGCAGCCTGAAGTTGGGCTTTGCACTCTTCGAGCTCCTGGGACAGTTGAGTATTCGTTTCTATAAGAACCTACATAACAAATGATCCTTAAATCAGTTATACTAACTGTTTCAAGTCTCCGGGGCTACTGAAATATATAATCATCAAATTTTCTCACCCGTATGTCTTTTACATACTGCTCCATGGCTCTGGCTAGACCACCTTGAGACGCACGGAGATGCGCGTCTCCCGAGTTGAAGGCATCCAATGCCTCTGGGGAGAAACAAGCGTCACGAAGAACAGTCTGGCGATGCCTGTGGTTCACGACACTTTCCACCTTAGAATGAGTGGCGGACAGTCTATCCGTATCCTCTGTCGGAGGAGCACCCGGCGCACGCCTTGTACTCGTTCCCACTCCTGAGTCCGGCCTTGGAGCCTAGCTTGTGGAGGCGCGGTTGGCAGCCTCTTCGGGTATAGTGCGGCGAGCGCTCTTTCTCCCGAAAAGAAGGCACATGCGTTAATATGCCCCTATAAGTAATGTCATGCAATAAAGACGGCGCGCTATACTGCTGCGCCGGTGCCTCCATCCGGACTGCGGATCTTTTCAGCCTACCTGGCCTAGCGGCCCCTTGTTGGCTAGTTGCCACGGGCTCGGCCTTCTGCCCCGAGGACCTTCCCTGCAAAACACGGCTGTTATACGGCAATAAAAAGAGCACAAGGACGGACCCCTTTTTAAGTGCTGGAATTTCGGTCTCAGTCACCTGCGAGGTTGGAACTAGCCCAGGGTAATCGGCCGTAATGGCCACCAAGGTATTGTCATTACTCCCTTGGTAAAAAAAACCCATCGATCAGCTCCACGGATATGTCCGGATCCTCTTTGGAGGCCGGGTCAAGGGACCGTCCGGGGTCTTCGGGCTGTGGAGGAGGGCTGTTTATCTCCTTTACTGCCTGGCACAGCTACTACGATGAAATCGCTAGAATGAATACTTAAACTCTAGGAATACTAAACGGATGGGCGAGAAACAATCTCCGCTTACCTAGCTCGGAGGATTGTACATGGAGAATCCTCCTTGCGTGTTGATATGGAGGAACTCCTCCTCTTCTCCGTTGTTCAAAGTAGACAAGATCTTTATTAGATCAACAGCCAATCCCGGCCCTTTGCGGCCGTGGCGGGTGGCGTCATCCTCCCCGTTGAAGTCCCACATGGGGTGGCCTCTGTACTGGAGCAGCTGCACCCCCCGCATAATGCATATAGCCATGACCTCGATCATGGTCAATCCGGATCGAGCTAAAGAGCTTATACGGCTCATCATATAAAGAATGTCCCGGTCGTCTTCCTCCAGTGGGCTCCATGGACGCCAGCTCTAGCGCTTCTTCAAAGGGGCGTTGTCAAACTCTGGAAGGCCGATCCGAATAGGGTCCGGAAGGGGGACATCTTCTATATAAAACCATTCTGAAGGCCAGTCTTCGGACGTCTTCTTTGGGGTCCCGGATAGGTATCCGGTCTCGGCGATACGCCACACTTCGGCTCCGCCCACTTGATATATTGATCCCTTCTTAGAACGGGGCACCAGACAGAACAGCTTCTTCCACAGAGTGAAATGAGCCTCACAGCCCAAAAATAACTCGCAAAGGGCTACGAATCCCGCGATATGCAGCAGAGAAGCAGGCGTGAGGTTGTGCAGCTGGAGGCCATAGAACTCCAGAAGCCCTCGGAGAAATGGATGGATTGGGAATCCGAGCCCTCTTACCAGATAAGGGACAAGGCACACCCGCTCTCCCTTGGAGGGATTGGGACGGCTCTCCCCTTGCTCTCCGCCATTATAGGGGGAAGCCCGGCTCGAACTGGGACCAGGTACGCAGGGGGAAGAAATCCCTTGGACTGAAGCATCACCAATTTGCTATGCGAGATGGAACATCTCTCCCAATCTCTAGGCTTGGAGCTAGGGGTGCGAGAGGAGGAGCTGCGTCGACCGTCCATGGTGGAATGGATCTCTGTCGGGTACGCTCTGATGAAGACTCGGCAAGGGAGGATGATGTGATTTGGATCTGAATCCTCGTCTTTTTAAATAGGTGGCTCATTTGCATAGCTAGGGGGTAAATGTGAAAACACCCTCGCTCTTCACATTCGCTCGACACGTGGAAAGTGGCCATTATTGGGCGTGGAAGCCAAGAAATACAAACCATCACAAGGACCCAAACATTATTTCGACATGTACACATGATTTGGAGAAGGAACCCACCTTGCAATGCCGAAGACAACTGCGCGCCGGACTCATCGTCATTGAAGCCTGGTTCGGGGGCTACTGAGGGAGTCCTGGATTAGGGGGTCTCCGGACAGCCGGACTATCTCCACTGGCCGGACTGATAGACTATGAAGATACAAGATTGAAGACTTCGTCTCGTGTCCGGATGGGACTCTACTTGGCGTGGAAGGCAAGCTAGGCAATAAGTATATGGATATCTCCTCCTTTGTAACCGACCTTGTGTAACCCTAACCCTCTCCGGTGTCTATATAAACCGGAGGGCTTTAGTCCGTAGGACAAGAATCACAACATACAATCATACCGCATGCTAGCTTCTAGGGTTTAGCCTCTCTGATCTCGTGGTAGATCTACTCTTGTAACACCCATATCTTCAATATTAATCAAGCAGGACGTAGGGTTTTACCTCCATCAAGAGGGCCCAAACCTGGGTAAAACTTCGTGTCCCTCGCCTCCTATTACCACCCGGCCTAGACGCACAGTTCTGGACCCCCTACCCGAGATCCGCCAATTTTGACACCGACAAACTACAACAACCTCGGCAAAAATGCTTAACACATAAACATTCTGCCAGGACCATTTTATAGCAAAAGTAGAGCTCGATTGAGTCAAGCTAGGGTGCTCCACAATTGCAAAGAAAGACATGGATGGATAGATCACAACAATATCTACAAAACACCCTTACTGATCATGCTCAAAAGAGGCATGGATACATGACATAAAAATAACAGCAGACAAAGACTTAGAAGAAATTCTAAGTCCCTGAAATCAGCAACATCACGAGAGCTACTTTGCATGCTTGTGCTAGTCACCACAAAGATCACAAAAATACATGGCATACATCCCTGTAAACATGGCATGGCATACTTCAAAACACATGTAGGGATCAACTTCATAGGAGGCACACATTAAACATGGCAAAAATGACAAAAGTCCAATTACTGATATGAATCTGAAACTAATATAAACTAGCACTCTTGCAACAACATTTAGGGCATCTAGATGGACTCAAATGAACATGGTGCAATGGAATGAAATGAAGTGCTCGTCGAGACGAACAATTCAATATGCTACACGCCCAGAGGCACGGATGCAAAGTTATGATGCGATGAACAGGGACATATAATATGCAGATCTGGGCACTTAGAGAAATATACCCTCGCGAAAAGTCAACCCGGGACGGGACGGAGCGGGACGACGAGATCCGGGACGGGCGCGGGCGCGTTTGGTTCCCGGGGTTGGTGGATCTCATCCACCTTCCCCGGATCCGGCGAGGGAGGAGGACGCCGGCGAGGTGGCGTGTTCCGGCGATGGCCGGCGACGAGGGCGCATCGGTGCGACGAGGAGCACGGCGGGGCTGGGCAGGCGCGACGGAGGAGGAGGCAGCGCGCGGTGATCCGGGGCGGCGCC